>NW_006159535.1:3699491-3736381 GCF_000334495.1 Tupaia belangeri chinensis
GCCATCCTCCCTGGGGGGGGGGGGGGGGAGTGATTTCTCGCTTTCTGTCTCTCTGTCTCTCTCTTTCTGGCAAGCGCATGCACCCTATAGCAAAAACCTCTCCAAAAAAAAAAAAAAGCAATGAAGTGGCCCTGCCATGGGGAAGGGTAGGGCTGAGACACTATACTCTGCAGACTGGGACCACATGAGAGCCTGAGGCTTGGTTTACAGTCTGACCTAAAGGTTGGGCATAGTGGCACACACCTGTAGTCCTAGCTACTTTAGAGGCTAAGGCAGGAGGATGGGAAGCTTGGGCCAGCCTAGGGTAATGTAGTGAGGCTCTCTGAAAGAGTCATGCTTGGTGGTATGTGCCTGTGGTTCTAGTCATTCAAGAGGCTGAGGAAAGAGTATTGTGACATAGTAAGACCTTGTCTTAAAAAAACGAAAATACTGTTACATGCTACAGTATGAATAAACCTTGAAAATCCCATGCTAAGTGAAAGAAGCAAGACATGAAAAGTCATCTATTAAGCCATTTATATGAAATGTCAATAATTGGCACCATAGAGACAGAAAGCAGATTAGTGATTGTATAAGAAATTGGGAGAGAGACTAATTGGGACTAGCTGATAATAGGTGGAGGGTTCCTGGGGTGATGGAAATCTTCTGAAATTAGGTAGTAGTTATAGCTATACAATATAATAAATATATCAAAACCCATTGAAGTATACACCGTAAAATTGTGAATCTTATGTTATATTAAGTATATCTCAATTTCTAAATGCCATATTTTTTAAAAAGCAAAATAATTTAGTCAAATAGCCATGGGCTATAGATTAGGAATATTTTGTAACTCAGAAACTGAGGGTACCAATTTAGGGCATCCATAATGAGCCATACACAAGCAGAACAAAAAATGTTAGTCTGCTAGGGAGACAAAGGAGGAGCAGATACTCAAGACAGCAGCAGAGGCAAGACAACTAGCAGCCCTGAGGACTGTGGAGCTCTCTAAGTCATAGTACGGATCTTTGTGAGTACTAGATGAACACCATGCCCTTGAATAGATAGCCTGTACCTACTTTGACAGACCTCCCATTTTTGTTTAAGCTTGTTTAAGATGATTTCTGTTACTTGAAACCAAACAATCTTTGTCTAAGACAAATACCAGGTAAATGGAAATTCAGTTAACATACTTACTCTCCTCCCCACCATATCAACTTAAAAGCACTTCCCAGGTTTCTCAGCAGATTGTGTTGTCCTGGAACAAAAAATTTGAGAACTATACCAGGCACATGTATGTACCCCCAAAAAAATCCCTAAAGGAGGGAGAAATGAAGGAGGGATTGTGATGTGACCATTTTCCATGGGGGGAGGGTTGTTTTTTCACTTTCTTCTCTCTCTCTTCCTCTCTGGTGAGCATACCCTCTGGTAAAATGTTTTTAAAATGAAAAAAAGAAAGCACTGAGGCCCAAACATAGTTGGAGCTTGGACTAACATATACCTAACCCAAGGGGCAAAGAGCATGAAGGGAACAAGCAAATACTGGTCTCAACTGATTCTTCAGTGTTTGAAGGAAGCCCACTTTGAGAGCAACTGCAAGTTGCCTAGAGAATTCCTCTCAAGTTTTCTTCTTCCACTTTACTCCCCAAAAGGTATCTTTATTTACCTCTAAATGAGGACATATAGATGGTTTCCATCCAAGGGAAGATACTTGATCAAATCTGGTAAAGAAGGTTGGGCTCTCCCAATATCTATCTTTTTAAAAATCACCTACATAAGATCTTAGCTTTTCTCCCAAAGCATAAAGTAATGTGATCTATAATAGACAGTCTTGGTGAACACTCTCTCTAATAGCATCCATGAAAATTAACTTTCATTGATTTGCTATTAATATTCTACATCCATAACTACTCTGTATAATGATTTACTTGGTAAGGCTGATTTTGAGTCATGAGCTGGCAGGTGCATAGGTACATTTATAGAAGAGAGCACAATCCTTTTAAGGATGCTGGGGAATGCCTAAACTCTGCATCACAATTCACTCCAAGGTTCCCAGAGATTGGAATCTATATCTTCCAGAGATATAGTTTACAGAAACTAGTGTTTGCAAAATTAGGATGATGCCTGTGAGGTCATTAGACCTTGGCCTAAATCTAATTTGAATAATTACATTTCATTCCACCTTGAGTCAGTAGAGGCGCCTGATTAATAATCAGCATTTGCAACATGCCAGTGAAGTGTTTGCTGCTATAAATAGACAGTTAACAATCTAATTAACTATAGGAACTGGCAAGATGAACACTCCATTCAGAGAGAAAGATAGATGACAGTATTTTTAAGGTCCATGAGCACTGAGCAGTCCCTGACCCTAATTCATTAGTAGTTATTGTCAAAGGTCACTCTGTGAATCCTCATTTTTAAAAGTCTCTTTCAAAAGCTGCCACCTTTTCTTAGCGGGGGCAGGCATTTCAACAATAAATATTCTATAAGAATACTATAGAATCTTAAGGCCTCTAAGGACAAAACATCACTGGAAAAGCATATGTCACTGTCATTATAACACTTCCACACACTGATAGTCCATAGCCCTTGGACTTGCCATCCTCTGGGGCCAAGCCCCCTAATCCCAGCAGCCAGGCAGAAAAAATTCTGCCATTGCCTTTTTCATAGCTGTGCTTAGCTCTTGGGGAATTTCTTTAACACCTTCCTCTACCCAATTGTAAGGAAATAAAACCCAGCATAGGATAGTCCTCCTGGGGCAAAGAATATGTTCTATTAAGTGATTCATAAATTTGAAATTTATAATCTGATTCCATGTAAGAGTATCTGAATTTAGTCTACAATTGAATTACACATTTTGACAACAATAGGTCTTTTTTTTTTTTTTGTCTATTCTATTTTGTAATATTGTGTCTCCTTCTTTCTTCTTGCTCCCCAACAGAGTTTATCTAAGCCCTAGAGTACCAAGCCAGTTGAACCTGGTACATCACTGTTAGCCAGTCTCTGGCCTTTATAGAATATGTTAAAAATGGAATCGCTATTGTTCACGCACTATCTACATACATACAGCATCTTAGTGACTGTGATCTAGGGTCTGGGGTCCATTTCCATATTTGCCATTAGACTTTCATTCTTACTTCCCTTCTTTTCTTACTACCAAGCCTCTCTACAGAGTGATTCATATTGGGCCTCTGCCTTCTCTGCTGTGTCAAACGTTATCAGTAGAATCCTAATTATGAAACCTTGTTTCCACAGCTTTCTTGAAGCATCTGCCATCAGTGAGTACTTTTTTAATTCTTGTAATTCTCCCTCCCCTGATTAAATTAACATTATTTTGGTTTCCCTTAACCTTGCTGCTAGGATTGCCAGATTTAGCAAATAAAGCTACTGGACACCTAGTTAAATTTGATTTTTAAAATTAAAAATCTCTGTTGTTTATCTGCAATTCAAATTTAACTGAGTGTCCTATAGTTTATCTGGAAACCCTTTTTGGTGATGATATACATAGCTCTGCCTCTTTCCTTTTAGACTTTGGTTTTTGTTCTTATTATTTACTTTATCCTAACTTGTCCCTCTCAGAATTTATCTTTTCTACCAGGCTCAACCATCATATCACTTCTAGATTACCTTTCTCCTTCTTCTGAAACCTTAAACATATTTAGCAGTTTTATATGCTTCCTTGTCACATATATCTCTTCTATTGCCTTAAATTATCATTTGAACCTTTCATGTGTTTATTATTTATTGCTTATACTTGATTTTAAATTCCTGGAGGTTGGAATTTTTTGTGTGTTCCAAAGCCATAGCACTGCTTACATGGGCAGACTACCAATAATAAATATATTAAGTTCTCAGTTTTTGTTTCCTACTTATCAAAATAACCCCTTACATTTTTATACAATAATGCCTAGGAACCTTACCACTACACTTTCTTAGTCCATTCACTTTCCCACTATCCTGAATTTTGCCTCACTTCCCCCTCATCACTCTTAGCTGATAGTATTGCTTTCTACATTGCTGAGAAAATACAAGGAATCAGAAAAATTTCATGAGCTCTCACTCGTATAACAACCAACCTGCTGGTTTCTGTACCCATATATCCTGCCTTCTGTCCTATGACAATAAAACCACTCTGCCATGACAATAAAACCACTCTGCACTCTTTACTAAGGCTAACTCCTCCCTTTGTTCATGAAGTCTCATCTCCCTCAATGATTCAAGGACATTACTGCAGCAATTCTCCCTTCTATCTCCTATATAATCTTTTTTTTTTCTTTAAGATTGCTACCCTTAGCATGCTTTAGTATTTCCCCTCTTAATAAGCAAGCAAACCTCCCTCTGCTTTGACATCAAATTACCCTCCAGCTACCACACTATTTTTCTGTTCCCTTTATAGCAAAACTTATCCAAGGGGTTTGTACTTTCTCTCCACTTCCTCTCCTACAATTTTCTTTTGAATTCACTGCAATGAAAATTTGTCCCACCTACACCTAAACTGCTTTCATCAAAGTCTTTTTAACTACCTCCAAATTGCCGTACTAAATAGAAACAACATAGTTCTCTCCCAACTCAGCTAGTCAGCAATACGTGAATTAAGTTCATGGCTTTAGCAATTGCCCCTCTCCCTCCTCTGGAGTATGTTTTGAAACATCTTTGAAATAGTGTTTCCCCTCAGCTTCTACATCACCACTCCCTTCTGGTCTTCCTCCTACCTCATTGGCTGTCCTTCTCAATCTCTTCAGCCACTTACTTCTCATTTTCCTAACCACTAAAAGGAGGAATGGCTCAGGTCTCAAACTCTGAGATATTTTTTATACTCCCAGATGATCTCATACAATTTCATAGACTTAATATTTTCTGTATGTTAACAATTTCCAAGATTTCATCTCTAGCCTAGATCTTTCTCTGAATTCCAGACTCAAAGTTCCATTTGTGTATGTAACACCTCTACTTAAAAATATACGATAACCTCAGGACCAGCAGTTAGCGTATGGCTATGTCACTGGACTCCCACGTAATCAACCGAATTTCAAGTCCAGGACCTGGTGGCTTAAACTCATGCCGGGCGCATGTGTGTGTGTGTGCCCAAGATCCCAACAGGAGAATGAAGGAGAAGGGATTGTGACATCGCCATCCCCCCTGGGGGATGATTCCTTGCTTTCTGTCTCTCTGTCTGTCTCTGTCTTCCTGGCGAGCACATGTGCCCTATAGCAAAAACCTCTCCAAAAAAAAAAAAAAAAAAAAATCTATGATAATCTCAAGTTAAAATGTCCAAAACTAAGCTGGTTTCCCTGCTTAAACTCCAAATTTCTTCTTACACAGAACTTATAGCTTTAATAAATTATAACTCTCTTCTACCTGCTTCTCAAAGTTTTTTCTCATAACAACTGGACTCATATGGGAAGGGTCATGGGTTTGAGATTCAGGATTTCCCTGAGCCCACCAGGCATGCAGGCTGAGGGTTGGGAGGGGTTGATGCATAAGAACCCTACTGGGGTCTTTCTCCTTTACTGAAGAAACAAGTGAAATTAAAAAGCAAAAACAAAACTTTGTAGCCATTCTTTCCATATCATTTTCTCTTATACTCCACATTCAAAACAATCACAAATCCTGTCAGTTCTGTCCTCAAAATGTATTCAGAATCTGACCATTCTCGCTAACTTCATCTCCTACCTATATTATTTCAATAGTTTTGGTTTGTCTACTTCTACCCCTTCCCTCCAAACATTATAATCCACAGCAACCGTAATGGTTCTTTTCAAACATATCAGGTCAGGACCAGCTAGGAGGTGTGGTGGTTAAGGCACTGGACTCCCACATGGTTGACCACAGTTTGACCCAAGAGCTTGAAAAATGCAGGTTACTTTGTGCATGCATGCCCAAAATCCCAAAGAGAGAATGGAGAAGAAGGGATTGTGGCATGGGTATCCTTCCTGGGGGTTGATTTCTCACTTTCCCTCTCTGTCTCTCCGACGAGCACACACACCCTATGACAAAAACCTAAAAAGACAAAAAAAAAAAAAAAAAAAAAACCAAAAAAAAAAAAAAAAAAAAAAAAAAAAACCAACAAAAAAAAAACTAGACAAAAAAACAGGTCCTTTCTCTGTGGAAAACCTTCCATTGGCTCCCCATCTTATTATAGTGAAAGTCAAAAATCCTTGTCATTGGTCTACAAGGCCTATGTAATTGGGCTTCCATAACTGTCTGACCTTTAATCCACCCCTCTTCCACACTGGCTTGTTTTTTTTTAATTCCAAGCAAACTGCTACACTTTTGTTTTTCACTTGACCTGAAGTAATCTTTTCCTAGGTACCCATCCCTTTCTTCACAGGTCACTTTATCATAGGGGCCTTTCCTGACTATCTTGACTATCTTCTTCTCTTTCTTCTACCCTATAATCACCATCTTTACTACTTTGCTTAATGTCTCTATAGCAATTTCACATCAAGATAGAGTGCATACTGTCTATCTCCTCCACTAGAACATTAGTTCTACCTACATGGGAACTTTGTCTGTTTTATCAGGGTTGTATATCTGGCAGCAAGACCTATGCCCAGTGGCTGCCAAGACTTCAACAAGTATTTCTGTGTACATAAATGAATAGAACTGTATATTTTATTTAAAACTTAATTCTCTCTCAGCTTAAGTGTTCTAAAATATTCACTTTTAGGACAGCCACTATGGCACACCAATAATGCAATGCTTCATAACACTGAGGCCCAAGAGGAAAGTATTGGGTTTGTGTCCTGAGGTTTCCATGTACAAAGCAGGCATGTGCTCATAATCCTGGCTGGCTGAGGCCGAGACTGTGGTATGAAGCACTTGCTGGAGTTGCTCCTCTCTCTCAGAATAAATAAATAAATATGAATAAAAGTAAACTTTTAAAAAGATTCACATGTTTAATCTCATAAAACAGTCCATCCATTCTTTATCCATTCAACAAATACATACTGAGCATTTACTATGCAACAATCTGAACATTTACTATGCACCAAGTGTTCTCCTAAGTACTATACAACAGAGCATATAGAGTGGAAAGCAAAAGTCCTGTCCTTGGGGCCAGCAGATGGTGAAGCAGTTATGTTGCTGAACTTCCACATGGCTGACTGCAGTTTGAGTCCCAGACTCAGCAGCTTAAAACTCACACCAGGTGTTTGTGCATGCAGGCCTAAGATCCTGGGAGGAGAATGGAGGAAGACAAAAGAAAAAGGATTGTGGCATGGCCATCTCCCGTGTGTGTGTGGGGGGTGATTTCTCACTTTTCCTCTCACTGTGTTTGTCTCTCTCTCTCTCTCTTCTCCCAACCCCCACTCCCTACCATGAGCATGAGCACACACACCTGAAGGCAAAAATCTCTCTCTCTCTCTTTCAAAAAAAAAAAGCCCATCTCTAGTATTTACAAATTATGTTGCCTTTGGCAACTAAACACCTCTAAATTTTGCATCAATCAATATTAGACCAAGAAAACTATCCACCTTGTAGAGTGATCAGGAAGAACAAATAAAATAATGTTTTAATTTGAATGTGCTTTTTAAATATTCGAGTGCTATAAAAATTATTAGCAATGTTCCTAACAACTTTAGAAAGCAGGTAGGATAGTATTTTTACAATAGTCACAATCTTTAAATTAAAAAAATAAAAACAAATAAGCAAAACAACTAGAAAGGTTAAGTGATTTGCCACAAACTTATAGAGCTAAGTAAGTACCAGAGCCAGAGCTACATCTCGTTTTTTCTTGCATGTAGCTCAACTTATGTTGTATGGATGAATAGAACTTTGTTTATGGAGAAAATGTCTTTGGTAAAAGATCTAGAGAATTATCTGTATTACTGGGTTGTTAGAAAAGTTGTAACGTATTTTTCAATGTTTTTCTATGCAAAGCGTGTCATGACTTTTCTGACAACCCAATAGTTTTACAGGGCTGCTATAACTAAATATCACAAATCAGAAAGCTTAAAGAATAGAAATGTATGCTCTCATGGCCCTAGAGACTAGAAGTCTGAAATTAAGTTGTCCACAGGGCTATATTCTCTCTGAAGGTTCTAGGGGAAATCTTTCCTTGCCTCCTTCTAGCTTCTAGTGTTTTCTCACAATCCTTGGCATTCCTTGGTTGTAGATGCATCAGTCCAATCTCTGCCTCCATCATTACATGACACTGTCCCATGTGTAAATGTGTTCATGTTCTAATTACCTTCTCTTAGAAGGATATTAGTTATAAGATTAGGCCTACCCTTGCCCAGTATAAATTAACCATAAGTTGATTACATTTGCAAAGGCTATGTCTATGTAAGGTCACTTTCACAGGGACTAGGGGCTAACAGTTAAACATATCTTGTGCAGGGGTGGGCGAGAGCACCCAGGACAGTATCTAGAGTCTAGAAACATCTCCAAAAAGCAAGTCAGAACAGGAAGCTAACATTGTTGGAAAGTATGTGTGTGCCCAAAGACAGTCCAGCTGTGCATGGATCAGACACATGTCAGAGTTTTCCTTGCAATGACAAACAAATGGAAAGAGAATCAAACTAAAGGCACAGAATTGTCATCCTGGTGGAAAAGGGATTGGCAAAATGCCCTGGTTTCTCTGCGAGGCAGATTGATTCATAAAGTAATCTACCTTAATCATCATTATATAATCCCACTAAAGGACATGCAATGAAAGCAGTGATGCGAGCAGGGCAGAGCTCAGGGAGGCATCTTGCCCTACATTGTTATGCGGCACTACTGCGCAGCTGGCACACCTTTCCACTTGCTCTGCCTCGAGCACCTTGCCCGGCAACTAACCCAGTTTAGTCAGACCTTCCAATGTTAAGGGAGGTTCTATATTTAGACAGTGTTCCCTGCCTGAGGATGAACTGTACTGGCTGCAGTGTCACACCTTAACAGAACTCTGTTTTTTTACCCTTTGTGTTTGTTGGGGAAGCCAGAAGCCTTCTTTGGTTCCTGAACTTAAAGTATTTTTAAAGCTAGAGAGACCCCAGCCGCTCATCTAATTCAACTCCTTCTTACAACATCTAAGTGCAGACTTGGGAACTACTTCCTGGGTTTGAATTCAGTCCCAACATTTACTAGCTCTATGCTTTTGGACCAGTCCCTTAACCTCTCTGTGCCTCATTTTTCTCATGTGTAGTAGTATTTACCTCAAAGGGCTATCAGAAAGATAAACGGATCCATGTAAAGCACTTAAAGCAGTGCTTGGCACACATTAAATTCAAAAGAAATTTTAAACTTTACTTTGTAACTGTTTTGGATGAGTACACGAAAGCTCAGAGATGTGATATTAGCTGCCCAGGTTAACCAGCAATTTAATACACAGTCAGACCTGGAATTGGTCTGCTGGGGCACTATCTTATTTGGTCTACAGTTAGCACAATTAGAGCAGCTCCTTTGAGATGGATAAGAAAGGTAGAAGTCATACTTCATACTAGTTCTATCACTCTGGCTTTAATTTGTTTCCAAGACTGCCTAATTGTCACTGTGAAAGTAGGGAGACAGTCCTGGGGGATGAGATAATAACAATAACAGCAAGTTAGATTGGAGAGGTGTAGATTAAAGGCAGGAAAACCATCTAGTGGTGTTACAGTAAGTCCAGCTGGTAAATAATTAGATGAGAGGAAAAGAAAGAATGAGGAAATTAAGTTTATTAAGAAATTATAATAAACCAAGGTGGTTTATTATCAAAAAAAAGTGTAAGGCAAGCCAGTGAAAATATAAGTGCCTTTCCAGATAAGAGCATGGAGGAGGACTGTGGGCATATAAAGTGGGTTTGGTAAAAATGTATAGTCACTTCAGCCAGTTAGAAAAAAGTAAAACTACTAAGGTAGCTAGGCAAAAACATATGAAGTTTCAGCAACTATTCAAATTGTACAAGGAATGCAAGGGGGAAAACTGGAAGAGGATTTGACTCTTCACTCTGAATCTATGCAAGAGGATGGTAACAACTGAGAGTTGACAAGTCCAAGAAAGCTCCTTAATATAAACAGCAGAGAAACCAAAAAGCAGGGATATCGTGGAGAAAAGCATAGGTGATTTCCTTGGGAAAATGAAAGGAAAATAATATTTTAAAAGTATCTCTGTGCTTGGGACCAGCAGGTGGCATAGTGCTTGAAGGACTGAACTTCCACGTGGCCAATTATGGTTGGAGTTCTGGACCTGGCAACCTGAAACACAGCAAGCACATGTGCCTGTGTACACAAAAGCCTGAGAGGAGAATGGAGAAGAAGGGATCACAGCGTGGCCATCCCCACTTGAGGGTGATTTCTTGCTTTCTGTCTCTCTGTCTCTCCAGTGAGTGCATGTACTCTATAGCAAAAATCTCTCAATAAATAAATAAATAAATGTAAATCTCTAAAAATAAATAAGTAAATAAAAGTATCTCTGTGCTCCAGGCATGCCATTCCTTTTAATCAATTTCTTGGGTACCATGCCAGATCTCAAATGATAAAGAAATTTAAATGGGGGTGCCCACATTTTACAGAAAGAGGAACTATTGGCAGAAACTGGGAGGTAATTAGATGTAGGGATAAAAGGAAATGAGGTCTTGAGGATAATGCCCCAATTCCTGATGTATAATTTGGAAGACAGAGGCAGTGTCTGAGTTTGGAATTAACAAAAAGCACTTTCACAGCCACTTCTCATTCTTCCACAGAACAGAAATTGATAATCACACAGCAAATTCTTTTCATACCTGCTTTTATATCTAGTACTCAAAACATCTGTTCTAGGTAGACTTATTATTTTTAAATTTTTATTGTCAGAGGGCATGTGAGGTCATCAGAGAGAAAGAGAGAAAGTATACCCTAATGGGATATGTTTTCCCCCCATTTCTCCACTTTATCAGGATTTGTAGCATGTATGCACACATGCCTGGCATATTTCTCAAGCTGCAGGGCTGGGATTCAACCCTCATCTGGTTATGTGTGATCAAGTTCCTTTAACCACTTCACTATGGGGCTAGTCCTAGGTAGATTTATCTTTATCTCTAAATTTTTCAGATAAAACAATCAAATTCAGAGAGACCACTGAACTCTGGTTCTCTGATACATTATAAGCACTTTCAAGTCTATCAGGCTCATAGTAACAAGTCTTATGGAAAAGGAGAGCCAAAAATGGCAGTAACTGAGGAAGTCACACCCAGAGAAGCTCTGGCCTAGAGTTCAAATAGGACCCTTTGCTTCAAAATGCCATATTCAACTAGCAGGCCAAAGAGAACATCCTAGCTTCACCCTGCTCACATTTGCCTAAGTTTGGCACTTTCAGAATGAGGGCCTTTGGAAAGATATAGAACCTACCTAAGTGTCCATCAATAGATGAATTAATGGATAAAGAAAGTGGAAAATCATTCAGCCTTAAAAAAATTTAAAAAGGAAATTCTGTCATTGGCAACAACACAGATGAACCTGGAGGTCAATATGCTAAATGAAATAACTAGGCACAAAAAACAACAACAATAACAAAATATAGTTTGATCTTACTTAAAAAGTCAACCTATAGAAGTAGAGAGTAGTATCATGGTTATTAGAAGCTAAGTGAATAGTGAAGTGGGGAATGAGGAGATGTTGATCAAAGGGTATAAAATTTTGGTGAGAGAGGAGGAATATGTTTTTAAGATCTTTTGGCACAGCATGGTAACTGCAATTAATAATTACGTGTTGCATATCTCAAAATTGCTAAAAGAATACATTTTTAAATGTTCACGCAACAGAAAAAGGTAAGTATGTGAAATGATCAACATGTTAATTAACTTGATATTATAATCATTCTACAATGGATACATATATCAATATATCACATTATACCCCATAAATATTTATATGCTTTTTAATTGTCAATTAAAAAATAAAATTTGAAAAACATTTGTTCTTTAGAAAAATCATGATGTAAATTAATTAATCATGCATCTATTCGTACATTCTCAGATATTTTTAGTGCACACAATGGTCAGGCTGGTTCTGTTCTAAAGCTAGGGATATGGTCTAGGATAATACAGGAAAGGTCCAAGTGCTTTGTCACTTAAAGGATGAGACAGACAATGAACAAGAAAACAAATAAGATACATTTAGATAGTGATTAAGTGCTGCAAAGAAAGTAAGTCTGAGGCAATTGGTACAGGGAGTGTGAGGGTTTTCAGCATCAGGAGAAGGGTGGCTCATTCTCATGCCCCCCTCATCTACATAGCACAGAAGAATATTGGGGGTGGGGGAGATCAGCTTTGCTAAGATCAAGGCAAAACACTTTCCAAGCAACCAGCAGGGCAGATACAAGGCCCTGAGGCTGAGCCAAATGAGTCTATGGAATGATAAAAGGAGATGACACTGGAGAGAAGAGCCAGGGCCAGTCAATGGAAGTCTCAGTATGTGTAAAGAAGTTTAGATTTTATTCTAAATTCAAAGGAAAACCTATGCAGAGTTTTAGCAGAAGAGTAATGTTATTCAATTTACATTTTTAAAAGATACCTCTAACTGCCACATGGGGAATGGATTGCAGGGCAGCATGGAGGACAGTGGGAGAACAGATTAAGTGAAAGCATTAGAAATAGGAAACAGTGGATAAATACAGCATATCCTATATTTTAGGCAAAGAGTTAATGGATATAAAGAGTGGCATAAAAAGGGGACTCAAGGATAATTCACAGAACTAAGTCCTTATTGTCCATTCTGGTGAAAGAGAATACCTTTAAACCCAGGTAATGGATGCAGTAAACTGAGGCAGTATAGAACTAGGACAGATTCAGGCTTTGGTGGTAAGTCTACATTTAAGTCTGGTTCCACTACTAACAGCTGTGTAACTTCCAGCAAATTTCCCTGCACTTTGATTATGCACTTTCTCATTGAAAAAAATAGTGACTACAGTGCCTGACTCTAAGAACTGTTACAAGATAATTTATATAAGTCCATATAAGACACTGAACATGGTAGAGGTATATATTTGAGTACTCATAAATGTTTAATTATTATTATTTTCATTAAGAATTATTCATAAGGGAACAACCTATCACAGTCCCTGGCTTCTGAATCTCTTTATTTCTTATCACATTCCTAATTATATCAGTCCCTTAGATCTGAAAGTAATATTTCTCTGAGTTCTGTCCACAAAAGAAAGGCAATTGATCACTTACTCTCTGGGTATTTACCTCATGCCAACAGTCACAAGGCTTCTGAATCTGCCCCAGGCATCCTTGCCAGGGACATCTGGCAAGTAAGACATTTTCACAGGCCATGCCTAGCCAACTCTACTCAAGCCAACTAAAATTTCCTTGACTATACTTGGCATACTCAGAAGCACAACTCAGGTGTTAACGCTACATAATAAAGCTTGAGTATTCATGATGGAGTCACATGGTAATAGAGTTGTATTAATCAGTGGTTAGACCAGCATCTTTAAAAACATATATTTTAACCACGACTATAGTAAGAAATGCATCATGACTCAGAATGCAGTGTATAATAAAGAGGAACCATTTTGAAATAGTGTTTGCTCTCAAATAATGTTTATTCTTACTACACATGGTACACTCAATGTTCGCTGCTCCTATTCTCACCACCACCTTTTTTTCAAATTCTGGTCACAATGGATTAAATTTATTTCATGACTTGTTAATGGGTCATGACTCACGTTTTGAAAAGCTATGATGAAGGATTGCAGCAGATTGCTTTATAGTTCTGAGTGTAAATTTGTTTCTCTAAATCTCCCTTCTGATAAAATCTCTCTTTCTCTAACCTTATCCTGTGTGATTTACTATGATTTGCATGTATTTGAATTCTCTGCATCTGTATAACACACTCATTGCTTGCAATTTTTCAAAGGATGCTTTTAACTCAAGTATTAGCCCATCTGTTAAGACCTATTTATTGCTCTTTAAAAAGAAAAAAAAAATTAAAGCAAATTAGTAATTCCAGGATAACACTAACTAGTATATATTTTTTTCTATTTGTAAAAGCCTTCCATCTGTCTGCCCTCTTTTGGACACAACTCAAATAGGAGCACACAGCTCATCAAATCAAATGTGGGCGCTGTCAAAAAGCTGCCAAAATATCATGCCATTTGCTTTAATTTTTAAAGGAGAATTAAAACCAGATTTAACATAATGAGTTGTTTGTTTTGTTGCTTTTCTTTCTATCCATTGCAAAAACGTAGACTTCATCATACTACATGTAGGTTTATACAATAGCCTTCCAGCAGTAGTCCTAAATTACCCTAAGATAAACGAGATGACAGTATTTGCTGATATGAAGATTAGTGGTAGAAAAAACAAACCACTGTGGAAGAGGGCAAGAACAAGGGACTCTAGCTCTGTACCCCATTAGACCAGGAACCCCAGGGTAAGAATAAAGCCCATCTGGTTGGTTTTTCTGTCTCCTGAAGAACCTAGCCAAGAAAAGGTTGCCCATTACCTTCAAATTACATTCTACTGGTAGCCATTTAACTATTGACTAATTCATTTTCTTGACTTAACTTTGAAATTCAAAATAATAACTATCTACCTCCTCTTCCAAAGATCTTCTGAGAATGATCAGGAATTAAGTTATCAGATGATAGAACCTAAAGTCTCTTGGAGAACACTCCCTTTGTAACCAAGTCAGATGATGTCATGATTTCAGGATTATTGCCCCACCACAACCAACGATGCCACAGCCTTAAAAACGTATAGGGGTGTTGTGTTAAGAGTGAAAACTCCATAAATAAGCAAAAATTAGTATCAAAATTCTGGCCCTACGACTTAGATCTGTATGACCTTGAACAAATCTCATAATCTTCCTAAACCTGTTTTCTCATTTGGTATTGGGGGGAGGGTTAAGTTAGAATAAATCATGTAGAGCACTTAGCACATTCTCTAGCAAAAATGAAGCCCACAAATGGCAGACATCATTACTGTTATTGTTGTTGTTATTATTATTTGTTGTTATTATTCAAATATCTTATAATGGTAGAACAATCAAAATGTGGAGTTTGTAAAAAAGGAGGAAGTAACTAAAGATAAATATGATGATAAAATCAAATGCTCAGATTTTATTTTATTTATTTTTAAAATAATTATTTATTTTAATTTTATTTGTTAATTCATTTATTTTAATTTGATCAGAGAGAGACAGAGAGAAAGTGAGAAAGCAAGCCACCAGGGCAGGGACACGAACTGTGGTCGGCCATGTGGGAATGTCCAGCACCTTAGCCACCACATCACCTGCTGGTCCCCAATGCTCAGATTTTAAAAGCAATAGCAAGGGGGACCAGCAGTTAGCATAATGGCTATGTCACGGGACTCCCACATAGTTGACCGCAGTTCACGTCCCGGACCCGGTGGCTTAAAACTCACGCCGGGCGCATGTGTGTGCATGTCCAAGATCCCGAGAGGAGAATGGGGGAGAAGGGATTGCAGCATGGCCATCCCCACTGGGGTGTGATTTCTCACTTTCTGTCTCTCTGTCTCTGTCTGTCTGGAGAGCGCATGCGCCCTATAGCGAACAACCTCTCAAAAAAAAAAAAAAAAAGCAATGGCAAAATACAAAATAGATCAATTAAGCTGAAGAAGGAAATATGGAAAACTATTTTAAATGGAATATTCAGGAAAGCTGTTTTCCTGAATCAGTATCATGTCTTGTGTTTGGGTCTTGTTTCATCATGAGCATATCATACCGAATCATTAAAGCAGAAGCTTATTTTTCAGTTTCCATTCACATCATTTTAATCTCTTCTTGTCACTTTCTCATTCTGTAAAATCCTCTTCAAGAAATCTAACTTTAGTTTACTCACAATATGCTTGCTATGAACTTTATCACAAGTTCTTCACAAATCCCTTACTGGATGGTTCTGTGATGTTAAAAATCACTTCCCGAGGTTCTAATCATTGTGTCCCTTGAGTAATACTTAGATATTCTATGTGTAATATCTGAAATACAAATAATTAAGGGGGATAGGGAATCTTCAAGTTTGAAGATAGTGATTTCTGACTTAAAAATAATTGTTACAACATTTTTTTGGTTGGGTTTTAACAGCATATCTTTACTTACAGCATTTAGTATAAACTATTTAGCTTGTCTACCCATTTTGTAAATAGGAATCCTGTCTCCAGTTTTCAGTTCAGCTCAGTGATTCTCTTAATAACATCTGACAGGGTTCTTTTTAATGCAGAACTTCTAAAGTATGTTCTCTAACTACCTAGGAAGAATATCTTTCCAACCCAAATCAACCTACTTCTAGGATACATGTATTTATGTAAAAAGGAATACACATATTCAGTTGTACTTTCTCAGTGATTTTATTATTTATGAAATCATTTGTGTTCATATCTGACTGATTAGCATTTGGCAGAGATTCCTTAGACTCCCCATCAAATAATGAATGACCAATAAACAAATATGCCAAGAAAACTGTAAAGAAACTGTTATTTAATAAAATTTTCTTAAAAAGTATTATTTTATTATGTGAATAGCAGGTTCTTAATTTATCTAGATTTATATTTAGATTTCTGCAGAGTACCTTTATAGAAGCTCAAGGCTATACTACAACAGTTAAAAAAAAAATAGCTCTTTATACAAATAATAGTAATAGCAGGCCCGTAAGTGAAGCAGAGGTTAAGGCAATTGAATTTCATATGGCCGACTAAGTGGTTCAATTCCAATCCCAATGACTTGAAAATCATGCAAGGTGCACATGCATGCCCAAAATCCTGAGAAGAGAATGGAAGAGAACAGATTGCTATGTGACTATCCTCCCGGGGTGGGGGGGGGCTTATTTCTCATCCCTGTCCCCCACAACCCTGTCTCTATCTGGTGGTTGCATGTGTCCTACAGCAAACTAAAAAGAAATTAAAAAAAAAAAATGACTATCACTTTCCTCACCTGTTAATGGCAGTGGTAATATTTACCTTGAGTGTTGTGAAGATTAAAAGTGATAATGATACTGACACATAGTGGGCACTTAATGAAGGAAAGCTATTTCTATATTCAGAATTTCTAATAGAAAGTAAGATACTGATTAAAGAATAAGTAAAGCTGGGAGATTATTTTTAAATGGACTACTCAGGAAGAACTGCTTTAATGAATGTATCCATGGTGCTGTCACTCAGAGATTAAATAACCAACCACCATCTATCCACTGGTATGTGTGTCTCTCTGGGGAAAATTTTGAAAACTTAAGACTTAATGTCTCATTGGAGAAGTTTCATGTTATGCTGATTCCTTGCTGTGTCATTTAGTAAGTAACTTCATTTGCTTTATCCAAGTGGTATCTGGCTCTGATTCTTTATTGGAGGCCAGTGCTGACTTGTTAATGTGATGGCCAACCAAGATCAAATGTGAGATAATATGAGACTTGCATTTAAAGTGTTCATTAAATATCGTTATTATTTTTCTACAAGATGTTGGACACATTAAACAAGATGATCCCTGAATTCTCTTCTATTTTTAGTATCTAATTTCAACCCAAAAGATAATAGAATAATTCACTCAAAACTCTGTTAACTTTTAACTACAAAACACAAAGTTTTTGTAAAACCAAAAGCTTTTCATAATTCATTTATCTGCAAGCTTGATCTGAATGTCTAGGAAGCTATTTATAGTTCTTACATATCTCACATGCTTTTAATTTGAACTGGGTATGGTGTGATTTTCAAGCAACCAGGTCCAGAACACAAACTGTGGTTGGCCATGTGGGAGTCCAGTGAGGTAACCATTATGTCATCTGTTGTCCCCCAGCATCCTGGGACTTCTCTGAGCATCCCACACATGTGATATGCCCATGATTCAGACCAGCTGAGACCAGGTATAGATTGTATTGTGAATATTCTCTTAGGGATGTCTCTCTCTCTCTCTCTTCCACTCTCCCTCTCTTGCTGTCTCTTTCTCTCTCATGGAAGAAGTAAACAAACTTCCAAAAAGTGGACAATACTTTGATATGAATTACTCTATGGAGCTCATTTTGCATTTCAATATGTTGTACATAGTTCAACAGGACAAAATCAAAATGGCAATGAAGACTTGAAGAAATGTTCCAAAGTTTTCAAAGTTTAAGTTTCTAATGCTCCAATTTCTGAAAAATATACAATAAAAAGACACCTGTTTATAGAATGAGTACTGAAACAAGAAGACAGAGCATCACATTGTCCTACCCCAACCAGGAATGTGTGAACATCAGGTGACTCACATTTTTCATTGCTCTGTACATGTCCAAAAATCATTGTGAGTGCGCCACAGGTATAGATTGGGAGGTTACAAATAAATTTTAGCAAGTAGGCAAGTTTACATATACAGAATCTGTGAATAATGAGAATTGGTTGCATGTAGAAATGCAATTGCTTTTTAAAATCATATATGCAATTGATGTTGACCTTGTATCCTGTGAATTTGCTAAACTCACTGACAAATTTTAGTAGTTTTTCTTTTTTTAATTTTTAGAGGTCTCAGGATTTTCCACATAGATGGTCATGTAGTTGGCAGTCTTCTATACTCCTATTGAGTTTCGGTATAATTCTATAATCAGTTAGTGAGAGAGGAATCTAGGAATCTCCAATTGTGGATTTATATTTTTCATTTTAGTTCTATCATTTTTGCATCATGTGTTTTGTTTGTTTTTACAGAGTTTTTTTTTTTTTTTTTTTTGGCCTTAGGGTGCTTGTACTCACAGAGAGAGAGAGACAGAGACAGTGACAGGAAAGTGGGAAATCATCCCCAGGGGTGATGGCCATGCTGCAATCCCTTCTCCTCCCTTCTCCTCCATTCTCCTCCCAGCATCTTGGGTGTACACTTAAATGTTCCTGACATGAGTTTCAAGTCACCAGGTCCAGGACGTGAACCACGACTGGCCAAGTGGGGGTCCAGTGATATAACCTCTATGCCATCTGCTGGCTCTTGCATGTGTTTTAATCTGTTACTATGTATATGCCTATTTGAAAGTAAGTCCTCTTCATTAATTGATCATTTTATCATTTTCCCTTGTAATATCCCTTGCTCTGAAATGTATTTGATCTGATATTAATATAACCAATGCAACATACTTTAAAGTAATGTTTGTATGTTATACCTTTAACTATGCTTTCATTTTATTTTAATTAATTAATTAATTTTGTAGAGGTTTTGCCTTAGGGCATGTGTTCTTGCCAGACAGAGAGAGAGACAGACAGAGACAGTGAGAGGGAAAGTGAGAAATCATCCCAAAGGGTGGATGGCCACTCTGCAATCCTTTCTCCTCCATTCTCCTTCCAGGATCTTGGGCACACATGCATACATGCCCAGTATGAGTTTCAAGCCATTGGGTGTGGGACTCAAACCATGGTTGGCAATGTGGGAGTCCAGGGACATAACCACTATACCATCTGCTGGCCCCATATCTATCCTTTTGCTCTTAATTTACAAGTATTTAAAGTGAGCTATGTATAAACAGCATATAGTTGGGACTCACTTTTCAATCCATTCTTTCAAGCTCTTCCTTTTAGTTGGATTGTTTGAATCATTTATATTTAATGTGAATATTGGATGTAGTTGACTTTACCTATCTGCCATCTTGCTATTTGTTTTATATTTGTCCCATTTTTTTCTGTGTTCCTTTTTTGTTTTTTTCCTTTTCCTGTTTTCTTCTAGAGTAATAGAATTTTTTTTTTAATGATTCCATTTTACCTTCACCATGGGATCACTAGCTATTTTCTTTGTTTTGCTTTTGTTTTATTATTGCTCTAGAATCTGTCAAGGGATACTGAGACCACCATTCAATACATCAAGTAAAAAGATAGTAGACAGAAAGAGCCATGCTGGTTAGGCACATCTCAAAGCAGAGCATATGATTGATTTTACATTTATTTTAGGGACGTGTGGCACTCAAAGTTTGAGGCTCTTGAGAGGTTTAACTAAAGTGACATGATCTGTAGAAGAGCAGTTACTCAGGTGAAATTAAAGTTGATTGGTTTGTTCTTTGGTTCTCTGGTAACTATACTCTTATACTTTAAAGATACTATTTCATTTTCTTCTGATTTGCATGACTTTTAATAAGAAGTAGGTTATAATTCATGTATTTATGCCACTGCATGTAACATGGAAATGAGTTCATATTGGGTTGACTGACTTCAGCGGTAAAGGTATGGACATTGATTGGCTGTTTTACAAGAACATGTTCACGAGATAAGTGTTGACTGATTAAACAAATATATAATCAGTTCTGGTGGTTATTTATTTATTTTTTACCGTAACTAAGCCCTCTTTTTAAGTTTGTAGAAACTTTTTTAAACTCGTCAAATTTAAAGCATTCATCTATAATTTATCACATCTAACTTCAAATAATATTATACCTCTTCATGTATAAGAATTTTAACAATATACTTCAGTTTCTCTCCTTTGTCCACTGTGCTATTGTAGTATTATATTTTATTACTGTATATAGTATTAATCTTAGAATACATTGTTGTTATTTTTAAATAATAACTTAAGGAGTGTTTAATGAGAAAAATGTCTTTCATATTTACTCATATGTTTGCCATTTCCAATTCTTTTTGTTCTTTCACAGAGATCTGTTTTTCTCCAGCATTATTTTCCTTCTGCTTAACTTTATTTTACATTTCTGGTAGTAAAGTCTGCTGGCGATGAATTTATTCTGCTTTTGTTTTTATGAAAAATGTCTTTATTTGCCTTTAGTTTTTGAAAGATATCTTGTTGGGTATAAAATCATAGATTGGCATATTTTCCCTCTCCTATACTATAAAGATAATTATTCCATTTTTTTTATTTGCATGGTTTTTACCAAGAAATATGCTATAGCTCATATCTTAATCCCATATCTTTATCCCTCTGCATGTAACACGTCTTTTATATATAGCTCCTTTAAGATTTTATCTTCATCACTAGATTTCAGCAGTGCTACTTGGGAGACACTGAACTTCTTGGATCTATGCACTTACAATGTTTGTCATATTTAGAATTTTTTAAACTATTATTTCTGTAAGTATGTATCTGTCCCTCCTTATTTTTTTCTTTATTCTTTCTATAAACCACCAGAGTCAGGATTCAAACTGCAGTCAGCCATGCAGGATCTGGCTCCCTTAACCAGTAGGCTATAAAGCCAGTACACTTTGACTGATCTTTTATTCTGCAGAGTTCTAATTACTCGCTAATCCCATTAAATTTATTTTTCATTTATGACATTGTATTCTTCATATATAGAAGTTCAGTTGTTGTTTTTTTAATATATTTTTCCTTTCTTTCATCATTTGTTTGCTTTCCTTTCCTTTTTAACATATGAAATAGGTATTTTAATGTCTGTAACATAATTCCATTATCTATGTTGTTTCTGGATAGGCTTCAATTGATTTTTCTCCTGGTTATGGATCATAGTTTTCAGCTTCTTCAGTTGACTGGTAGTTTTTTTAAAAAAGTTTTTTATAGGGTGCATACACTTTCCAGAGAGAGAGAGAGAGAGAAGAAAGAAAGAAAGCAAGGAAGAAAGAGAGAAAGAGAAAGAAAGAAAAGGTCTGACATCACCCCTGAGAGGGATGGTCATGCCAAAATTCTTCTCCTCCAATCTCTTCAGGATGTTGAGCATGCACACATATATGCCCAGCATGATTTTCAAAACACCAGGTCTGGGACTCAAACTGCACAGCTGGCCATGAGGGATGCAGTACCTTAGCCTCCAAGCCATCTGCTGGCCCAGATGCCTGGTAATTTTTGTTGGATGTGAGACATTTTGCATTTAATATTATTGGGTATTAGAGTTATTGTATTCTTTTAACTATTACTGGGAAAGTCATGGTGCATTTTTGCATAGAAAAACAGAAAATTGCCTTTAGTTTTTGAAAGATATCTTGTTGGGTATAAAATCATAGATTGGCATATTTTCCCTCTCCTATACTATAAAGATAATTATTCCATTTTTTTTATTTGCATGGTTTTTACCAAGAAATATGCTATAGCTCATATCTTAATCCCATATCTTTATCCCTCTGCATGTAACACGTCTTTTATATATAGCTCCTTTAAGATTTTATCTTCATCACTAGATTTCAGCAGTGCTACTTGGGAGACACTGAACTTCTTGGATCTATGCACTTACAATGTTTGTCATATTTAGAATTTTTTAAACTATTATTTCTGTAAGTATGTATCTGTCCCTCCTTATTTTTTTCTTTATTCTTTCTATAAACCACCAGAGTCAGGATTCAAACTGCAGTCAGCCATGCAGGATCTGGCTCCCTTAACCAGTAGGCTATAAAGCCAGTACACTTTGACTGATCTTTTATTCTGCAGAGTTCTAATTACTCGCTAATCCCATTAAATTTATTTTTCATTTATGACATTGTATTCTTCATATATAGAAGTTCAGTTGTTGTTTTTTTAATATATTTTTCCTTTCTTTCATCATTTGTTTGCTTTCCTTTCCTTTTTAACATATGAAATAGGTATTTTAATGTCTGTAACATAATTCCATTATCTATGTTGTTTCTGGATAGGCTTCAATTGATTTTTCTCCTGGTTATGGATCATAGTTTTCAGCTTCTTCAGTTGACTGGTAGTTTTTTTAAAAAAGTTTTTTATAGGGTGCATACACTTTCCAGAGAGAGAGAGAGAGAGAAGAAAGAAAGAAAGCAAGGAAGAAAGAGAGAAAGAGAAAGAAAGAAAAGGTCTGACATCACCCCTGAGAGGGATGGTCATGCCAAAATTCTTCTCCTCCAATCTCTTCAGGATGTTGAGCATGCACACATATATGCCCAGCATGATTTTCAAAACACCAGGTCTGGGACTCAAACTGCACAGCTGGCCATGAGGGATGCAGTACCTTAGCCTCCAAGCCATCTGCTGGCCCAGATGCCTGGTAATTTTTGTTGGATGTGAGACATTTTGCATTTAATATTATTGGGTATTAGAGTTATTGTATTCTTTTAACTATTACTGGGAAAGTCATGGTGCATTTTTGCATAGAAAAACAGAAAATTACATCATGACTTTTCCAAACCTAATATTGATAAGCTCTGAGTTGCAGTTAAATTATTTGAAATTAGTTTTATAATTTCAACTTTTTGCTCTTAAGCTTTTTTAGTGTGGGTTCTAAGCAACCTTTAGCCTAGGGTTAATTTGACCCCACTATAAAGGCAATATCTCTCTGAAGATTCTACCTTAGGTCCTTATATTGAGAGGTCTTTCTATTCCAGCTAATGAGAACAGCAGCTATTCCCAAGCTTATGCAATCTACCTACTCCTTTCCAGGGTTTTTTTCCTAAGACCTCAGGAAATTTTCTCACATGCATGAACAAATAATTACTCAATCAAATATATAAAGGTTCCTTTTGCAGGTAATTAGAGTTCTCACTCTGTAGCTCTCATCTCTCCCATATTTTGTCCTGTAAATTCTTGCCATCTTGGTCTGCCTAGAAGACCAAAACTTAGTCTTTTCAATAAAGGATAACTCTTCCTCTCTATTTGGGTTCCCCTTCTCTGTGCAGCTGCCTAGACACTCTCTCTGGTAATAAGTTGTTAGAATTGCAAGGCTTATCTCATTTATTTTTTTTCATCTCAGGGATCACTGCCACATGCCTCCTGTTGTAATGCCTGAAAACTACTGCTTTACCTGTTTGACAGTTATTTTAAAAAGGTGAGTGAATAGGATCCTTGCTGTTCCATAATGGCCAGAGGTTCCCAACGGTATTGTTTTTTCAGCTTTGTTTTGTCTTTTTAAATCTGACTAGAGGATGTGTGAGAGAGAGAGAAAAAGAGAGAAAGTGAGGGCCAGCTAGCTGGTATGGTAGTTAAAGTACTGGATACCATACGACTGGATGTGAAGTTCAAGTCACAAACTCGATTGCTTGAAAAACATGCTGTAAACGTGCATGTGTACCCAAGATTTCAAGATGAGAATGGTAGAGAAGGGACCGTGTGATGGTCATTCCCTCTGAGGGGGATGCATTCTCATTTTCTTTCTCTCTCTCTCTCTCTGGTGAGCAAGGTTGCCCTCTAGCAAATTAAAAAGAGAGAGAGATACAAAATAAGAATACCATTCCTCCCACCCTCCAACCCCCACCAAGGGGAATGGTCACAACACAATCCCTTCTCCTCCATTTCTCTCTCCTGTCTGGATTTTGGTTACGCAATGCACAGACTCCTGGCATGTTTTTCAAGCCACCTGTCCAGGCAAATTGTGCAGTTGGCCAGGTGTAATCCAGCCAACTTAACCACTATGCCACTAGGGTTGTTTTTTTAATATGAGACATTTTCGAGAAAAGTGAAAGGATTAATTGAAAGCAATATATGGAACTCTTATTATGGACTATTATTCAACTAAGGGGAAAAAAAGGTAATCCAGTCACATGCAACAACATGAATGAACCTGGAGAATATTACACTAAGTGAAAGAAGCCAGACACAGAAGGAGAAATACTACATGATACACCTTACATGATGAATCTAAAATAGTCAAATTCATAGAGGCAGAGAGAAGAATGGCAGTACCAGGGGCTAGGGGACGAAGGGAACAGTAAGGTACTAGGTCATCCGGAAAGTCATGATGCATTCTTGCATAGAAAAACATAGAAAAATACATCATGACTTTCTCGAAGACCTAATATTAATCAAGGGCACAAAGTCTCAGTTATGAAAGATGAAGAACCCCTAGAGATATTCGGGGAATACTTTCAGTCAAGTGGTTTCTCCAAGAAGTTCAGCAAATGATGTGAAGTCATCAGTACACCATAGTGCCTATGGTTAACACTACTGTATTGAATATTTAAAAATTTGCTAAGAGGTAGATCTTATGTTAAGTGTTCTTACCACAAAATAATAAAGATAATAACAATAAATAAGGAAGGCGGGAGGAATTATTTGAACATAATGGACATGTTTATGGCATAGATTGTGATAATGACTTCATAGATTTATATTTCTGTCTCAACTCCAAACTCATTAAGTTGTATATATTAAATATGTACAGCTATTTGCATATCAATCATGCCTATATAATAATTATCATAACAAAGATATTTTTTAAAAGAAAATAAACATTTTTTTGAAGACAGGCTTTTTTCTTGTTGGCTTAATAAACAGCTAAGTCCTAAATTAGTGTTTGATCATGCATAGCAGTTAAGTTCGTGGATGCTGGGAGCAGGCTGCCTCGATCTCTGTGCTACCCTTCACAATCTGTGTGAAACTGGTCCATGTTTTCATTCCCTCTTTGCCTCTTCTTCCTCATCTGTAAAATCAAAGTGAAAAAATACTTTTTCTTTTTTGAGAAGTTTTTGCTATAGGGCGCATGTGCTTGCCAGACAAATAGAGACAGAGAGATAGAAAGCGAGAAATCACCCCCCAGAGGGGATGGCCACGCTGCAATCCCTTCTCTTGCATTCTCCTCTCAGGATCTTGGGCACACACGCACACACGTCTGGCGTGAGTTTAAGCCACTGGGTCCGGGACTCGAACCGTGGTTGACTACATGGGAGTCCAGTGACATAGCCATTATGCTAACTGCTGGTCCCGAAAAAATACTTTTTTTACAGGAGGTTTTATTTGTGTAAAGAACGATATTGATTAGGTTATCAGAAAAGTCATGACACATTTTTTAATAGAAAAATGCATCATGACTTTTTATTTTTTACAGTTACTTTTTATTAAGTTCTCTAAAACTGCACTACTAATTTTGTTTCTATTTGTTTTATTTTTTAAACTTGGAGTCTCTATTTTCCCCAAAGTAATATTTCTACATTAATGTAAATTGAAAGCCACATAATATACTTATTTTAAATAAACATTTGAAATGCTAAACCAAAAAAGGCAATCAATCAGTAAAACAGTTTCTGAATAGAGATCACTATCTCAAGTTCTCTGTGGTTTTTTTTCCCCCAAGAGTAGAAAAGAGATTCTATGTAGGAAAGCTAAAATAATTATTTTTTTAACTCTACATTTTTAAATTTTTTAAAAATTTAAAATGGATATTTCAACAGGTGAGCATTTCTCCCTAGTACTGTTGCTAAAACTACAAAATATCTTCAACAGATTACACCATACTTCTTTGTGCTATTAATGCTTTGCCTCCCTGTCCCTCCCCCAAATGTCCTTCCTCAGACCCTCCTCTTTCACACACACTATATCTGGTATTTACATCTATATATTGCATTTCTATATCCTTTAGACAATTAGTTTCAGTCATAGAGTGCAGACACTTGGTACATATTAAGTGGGAACATACAATGCCTCTCCTTCATAGCATGGCATGCTTCACTCAGCAGTAAGTCTTCTATTCAAATTACCTAATATTACTTATTGCTGAGTAACAAATCTGTATAGCAAAATATTCCAAAACTTAGTGGTTTAAAATAAGAACCATTTATTTAGTTCAAAGTTCGGTAAGTCATAATTTTGAGCTGGGCTGCGCTGGAAAGTTCTCCTACTGGTCTCTGTGCAGCTTACTGACACATCTACAGTCAGTTGCTGATAAGTCAATTGATTCAACCTTCGGAGGTCTGTTTATTGTTGGCTGTGATGATGGGGGCAAGTGGACCATGTGTCCCTCATCTTCCCACAGAGTAGCCTGGATTTGTTCACATAGTTATTCATAGAGGCAGAGAGAATAGTGGTTCCAGAGACTAGGGGATGAAGGAAATGGGAGAGCAACAGTGCAATGCCATTACTCAATCACTTTCGAATGTGCCTGTATTATATTTGTTATGTTCACATCTACTAAAATGCAAATAATATGACCTAGCTCAGAGTTAGTGTACAAAGTCACTACCAGTGGTATGGATATAGTGTGGGGACAAATTAGTAGACATATTTGCTGTCTATTATAGGTATTTATCAAAACAGTAACTAATACACATTTATTCTTTTTTCCTTCATTTTGTTGTAATATATCATAAGTACAATAAGAATATGGTAGTTACTATTTACAGTAACAGACAATAATAAGCACTTTGCAATTGAAGTGTTGTTTATCTCATCACTGCACTATTATTGCTAAAATAAATGTCTTTGTCTTTCTCTGATCTTTTCACTCTGATTCTGTGCAATTATCACAACTTCAGGGGACATCTTAGTCTTCAGCTTTACAATCATGTTCTACTGCAAATTCCTCTCTGCACTCTTCAATGGGAACAGTTGTATAAATCACCCAGAATGTTGGCAAGAAAAGAGCTACTTCTGGGCTGAGTGCTTTTTGAAAAAATCTTCCCTGCCACCCAGAACTCATTTACATAGGTTAATTCTTAGGGGTTAAAATCCACAGCACCCCTTTTGCTGCAGCAGCTATGGGAGAAAATGTCTTCTTTGCAGCATCACAGAGGGATTACTACTTAAGCATTTTATGCACACTTATATGCAGGCGCTGCTGGCAACAGGAATACTGTTTATTGTTCTTGCACATTTAGGTCTGAATAACCCTCTCTCTCTCTGGATATGAAATTCTCCCAAGACCAAATACCACATATATTGCCTCAGTGAAATATTGCCTGAATCTGCCTGGATCAAACACTCATCTGCAAATCATTGCTCAATCGTTCTCTAATTCTACATTGCCAAACTTGATTCAATCATAGATAGTGTGTACATATCCCACAAGTCTTCACTGAACCTCAGTAACCTACGAGTCACCTACTTCTCTGTGGCAGGATGATTAATTGAGATATTAATTTTGCCTTGTTCTTGCTGCAGTAGGAGAATATAAAGGATGAAAAGGAAGTTTTCCTCATAATACCTCCCTTTCAAGAAGAGTAATCATGCCCCTGTGATCAGTTTCCTTTGTTTTATGGGAACTATTATAGTTGCTCCTTTGTTTTTCAGAAGAGCTCCTAAGGCAGTTACCCCTTCCACTACCCCAACCTTACCCAGATCTTTGGGAAGAAGCTGGTGCTTGGAAAACAAGGAATTAATGACCTGAACTCTGGAATGAGAGAGAGAATTTTTATAGCATGGGAGGTTTCTCAAGATCCTGGGGATGGGGGTGGGGTGTGGATTTTAGTTTCCAGATAAGTATTTAAGACTTGGATCCCACCCTCATGCAGGGGCCCAGAAGTGGTAAGACCACTGATATGCCAACACATGGGTACCAGGTCCCACGGCCTTTGGAGAAATGACCAGATATGGTACAGGGGAGTGTTCATGTTCAAATGGATCACATAGGCTTGAACAGTAAACATTTTAACAGCAATTAAGATAGACTAAACACCTAAGGCCCTTTCTTCAAGTTTCCTACCTTATATAATCCTGGTAAAGAAAGAGCCCATCCACCCTCCCCTGTACCACATGCCTGCATTTAGATTTCCTGCTAGCCCTAGCATGTCCAAGCCAGAAAGCAAAGATGTGTATTAAGTTTCTCACATTTTAATAAAAGTGCAAAATTATATTGATATATTCATAAAGATAAAATCTCCATCAGCAAGTTCCTAGGAGCTGGTTTCCTAAGCCATTGTCTATCCTTGTACTTTCTGGTTTCAAGCTAGTCACCCAAAATCTCAAGGGTAACAGTGAAGATACATACATAGTAGTTGTTGAGAGTTGGTGGGAGTCTTAAGTCAATACTAAAATCTCCTCTAGATCTGAAACACAATAGCTAGCTGACTGGCATCAGTAGGCCTGTTAGCAGGTGTGAGATAAAGAGGATTCAAATTCTACTATGGTCTAGAAAGCAATTACACAGAAATGTTGCTGCAGGACTTAACATTAAAAACTCTCTATCAGTTCTAGTTGGCTCTATCCACTATTCCAAAGGCAATTTCCTCCCAAACTTTTAGCATTATAGCTTCCCTCTTTCCCCTTGAACCTGAAAATCCAGCTGTGTTCTCTCGCCTCTGACATCAATGTTACTGGCTTTGATACAGCCAACCATCTGGTTGATGAGGCATGAGGCAAAGTGGAATCCAGATCAATGTTCCCTGCTGTTTCCACATGAACATTACAAAACTCACTGGCATCAACATGCATGATGAGCTGTGACTTAGACTTAGAAGGAATTGGTATATTAAATGACTCCAGGCAATAATTTCTGATGACCTTCAAGGGCATTTTCAGGTTGAGATTTAGGTGGCTCTTCTTGTGATATCATGGATTCTCTGGGAACACTTTTAGTTAAGGGGTTTCTCCAAGACGTTCAGCAAATGATGTAAAATCATCAGTACAGGTTGGAGAAGACAACTACAGATGTTGAGGAAAGGAGTTAACGTTTTTAGTTATTTCATTGTCTCAAGTATGAACTATGTTTATTTACTGTTTGAATTCACACTTCTTCTAAAGCTGCTCTTTATTTTTGTCCACTCCTTTCAACATCATATCTCTAAGTAGAAAGGTTCTATGCATCAGTGTTAACCTTTTTTTTTTTTTTCACCTTCCACCCCCAGCCTCATTCCTCCAGCTTTTCTGTCATTTCTGACTTTGGGAAGTATAAAGGGAAAGGACAATTACAACAACAACAAAAGGGGGAGTAAGAGTAAGGAGAGCAGCATGAAGCTAGAAACAGATTTTCCCCTTACGAGTACTGAAGTAGGGACTAGTTCAGTTTAGTGCTTTCATTATGGAGATGAATTCTCTCAGTAGGTTATTCCTGGCTGGATGAGAGTTCTCTCTCTCTCTCTCTCCTCTCTCTTTACCTCTCACCCCCTCTATCTTTACTTCTCTCCCTCTCTCCCTCATTTTGCAGGGGAGAGAACTTAGGATTTAGGAACACTAGATCCTCTACTGATTCTACTCAACTATATGGCCTGTGTCTACCCTGTGTTCCCTGGACATCCAAGTTACCCTTCTCTTATTCTTTGAAACAGAAATATAAAAAGAAAAGCACCATCCACAGCCTTACTCAGTGTGACTATGCAAACCTATTTCATTCTGCTTTGCATTCAGGACACACACACCCTTCCTCCTGTAGTATTTGCTGATACACTTTGCACTCCAGCTGCTGCAATATTTAAATCAGTGATTCAATACACAGACCACACGATGTGCCACTACACTCCAACAAGCAAGGTCTGTCTCTCCATGGGGACAGAGGATCTAAGCATCTGTCATTCTCCTCCCGTTGCTTATAATTAACCACACACCCCTTACACATATAAATATTTATGTGCAAAAATAAAACTCCCTAGTGCTTTAAGCCAATCTCTCTTCTCCTCAGTGAGCTTTGAAAGTTGCCAAAATGAATTTTTTACTTAATTCAAGACTTTATAAGAAACTGTTTGGTGTGAAGAACCTATAACATGTAATTGTATTCCCAGAAAATAATTTAAAACCTCAGAAGTATGATGTACATATACTTTTAGATTCTGCGAACATTACAGAATCTGAAAATACATTGGTATTAAGTGAGAATAAACAAAAGTGGGAGACAATCATGGGATATAAAGTTCACCCATGTATTTGTCAATTCACTAAATTAATCATTATTAACTATTGCCAATCATCATCACATTTGGTCCTAAAGCAATTGTTAAAAATAACTTTCTTTACTCTTGAGGAACTCTTGACTTGTGTGTAGTTTTGAAAGGATAGTCTATGGATCATCTATCAATATTTATTAAAAGTATGGATTCCAGTTCCTACCCCAAACTGAGGACAATCCTCAGACTCTATTTTCTACTTATTAGTCAGGCAACTCTTATAAACACTAGCTGTTGAGAAGTTGGTCTAGTGGAAGTCAAATTATTTGACTATTTTTTAGGAATTATGTGGCCTCTGCTACCATTTAGGTTAGTTTTACATTGTCACACCCAAGCATTCCTTGGTGAATGGGTAGCATGTAGTAATACTAAAATAGCCTGATCACTTTAGATTAGTAGTTAATTATCCTATTGATGGAGCCTACAAACCAATCCTTTTCTGAATTAATCCTTACTGGGTCTGGTGATTTAAGATAAAGGATTGAAAAGATAAACATACAGCATATATTTGGAGACTTTAAGAAACAGGCCTAAACCAAAGTTCCTGCATGTTCTCTAAGTTCCTAAACTTCTTCAAATAGTGTCTGAAATTTGCCTCAGGCCTCATCAATTTCAAATATTCCAGTGTCTCCATTAACCTGTCCTACTCAGCACTAACTCCAGAATTGACTGACACCTGCACTCTTTCTTACAAAGACTAATTAGGTCCTCCGTGCCCAAGGTGTAGTCAGAATCAACTACCATCTGGTTCAGAATACTGCTGCCTAACATTCTGAATTCTAGCTCTAATTATGTATTTGTGTAATTTAATGCAATTTTCTATGGACTGTACTGTCATAGCACATCTTTAAACAACTTTGCTGACCCCCTGTGGATTGTAAGCTCCATTTCCCAGTTGTTCTTCACCATTTGAAAATCTCCTTGGACCTGGCTTTAGCAGAAAGAAACTCTTGCATCTTTCATTTCTCTAATGTCTTATTTGCTTTTACTCTTTTATATGTACACATTATTTAACTGTAATTCTACAGGTTCATTAATCTTGTCCCCTATGGCTCCTGATACCTTTAACAACCATTCTCTCCATTTTACACTCTTTTTATCTATTTCCTCACCAATTCTTTTTTAAATGATTTGTGAACATTTAATATTTAATTGTTTTCTTTGTCCTATTCCTCAAAACAGTGTTGTTTATTATTTCACTAAGTAAAGAGTTAGTACAAATTATGCACAATAATGTTGGTTTTTATTTATACATTATATCATGCTCTCATTCTCTGTGGAAAAAAATTAAATTTAATACCAGCCAGAAAAAATGAAAACACTTTAGGAATAATAAACATTGGTCACTGAGCTAGCTGCAAATACCTATATCCCCTTGACATTTTTTGGGAAAAAAAGATTATGATTGAGATAACACCATTTAGTATCTTACTGTTAAACTATGCATATGTGCTGTTATCAAAACGATTTTTCAACTCAAAGTGATAGTACTTAATGTTCTGTTAATTATGTAAGGAGCTAATCAATTTGTCCCTTAAATGGATGTTGAACTGATTAAGAGAAGCTAATCTTCAGTTATGAAATTCATAAGGCACAGATGAGTCAAGTTTAAAACTTTTTTTTTCCTAACTTGGGGTCAATAATTATGTCTCCTTAAATTACCTCTTATTTCAGTTGGAAGAAATTTCTTTCTTTCCTTACATATGTAAGTGTTACACTCTTACGTGTGGAAATTAAAGCCTTGTTTAGCCTATGGTTTACAAATCAAATAAAAAATGATGCTATAGTGGGCTCAGTTTCTTATTTAATCCCTAAAGGATAATAACTAGACAAAAGAATTATGATTTGACATTAAGAATAGGTTCCTACGAATTAAATAGGACAGTTTATATGTTTAACTCCCCTGTATGATATGAAGAGGATTGTTCAATTGTTGTAAAAAGATAATTTTATCTGAAAATATTCATCCCTTTAACAAATACTTATTAAGCATCTATTATGTGCTAGGTACTGTACTAGACACCAAAAATGTAAGGACACATAAGGCATAGTTTCTGGCTTGCAAGGCCAACTAAGAAACCAATAGCAACCACCATGATAGGCGACTAGATAGATTTTTATCTATAAGAGTCACTAAAAAACAAACAAAATAAAACAAAACAAAAAAAGAAGCAGACTCATATAGCAACATGCTATAGCCTTACATCAGAAATTACTAGGTAGACAAAAGCTACCTATATCAGAAACAAAGCATCATTCAATGACTCTAAATTGAACTAGTAGTCAGAACTAGCAGTCAGGATGCTTTCCCCCTCAATTCTAGCTTGTAGCTACTATTAATCTCTTGCTTGACTTTGAGAGTATTTAATCCTCTCTGTATTTCAACTTTCCCATCTGCAAAGGATCAGTGAACTTCCCACCATGTAGTAGAGGTCAGTTTCAAATCATTTAGAGGACCAGGGCATCCTCAAGGGTTTCTGTACTTGGAATCCAAATGCAAAGTGCATTAGTCAATCATTCAGTTGGTACTTATTGATTACCTACTAGTGGAATCCAGGGAACCAGGCTCTGTTTGGGACATATAAAAGAGGAAACGAAATGATCACTTTCTTCCATTACCTGCCACTTTGTTGGGGAGAAAATAATCAATATACAATAATAATATAGAACAAATGAATAAATGAATGGATAATTACTAGATGACTACTATATAAACCAAACACTGTTATGATTTTTAGACCATAAGGCCCTTTCACATGCTATGCTATTTAAGAGTGAGTGGGTCTAGCAGATGATGTGGTGGTTAAGTCACCACATGGCCAACTCTGTGGTTCAAGTCCTGGACCCAGTGGCCTAAAAACACACCAGGTGCAGGTGCTTGTGTACCCCAAGTCCCAAGAGGATAATGGAGAAAAAGGGATTGCAGCACGGTCATTCTCCTTAGAATGTAATTTCTTACTTTCCCTCTCTCCTTTGAGTGCATGTGCCCTATTGCTAAAATTAAAAAAAAAAAAAAAAGAGTGAGTGAGTGGCATATGTAATTAAAAACCAGACTATGCAGTCTTTTAAGAATTATTCAAGGCTGGAGGAGAGAAATATCAATTGGACTACATTCAAGGATGGCTGAATTGAAGTTAGCAGATTTGAGCCAAGATGTAGAACTATTGTTGAGCAGGTTAAACTGAAAGAAATCAGCAAATTGAGAGAAAGGAATCAGACCCAAAGAAGACAAGTAACATAACAAATTAATCATGTTGTACTTTTGTTGACGGATGGTAAAAAATGAGGAATGGACTTTGAAAGCCCAATTAAAAATTTTCAGGAATGTCAGTTTAGAAGTGTGTAGGAAGACAGAAAATATTTGAAATTGGGAAAGATTTAAATAAATGGAGTCATGAACTAACTTGATAAAAGAAGTTGAAGAGATTTTTCCGGTAGTGACATAGTGATAGATTTTTAGGGTGCAGCAACTCACCAGGATATTGACTTTTCTGATCCTATATTTCTAATTTCTGCAAGATCAAATAATAGATATTGCTCTTATCATTTATAGAATAACATATCACATAGTGATTTTTAGATCAGCTATTTGATTTACTAAATGTGCAGTGACAGATGGCTTATGCAATATAAAGTGCTAATCCTACTTGTCCAATACAAGAATTGTCATGTAAAGATTGTTTCAAAACAAAACAGTTGTTTATTTGCCCAGCCTTTATTTTTTTACTGTCTTCCTATCTACCTTTTGGTTCAGGGTCCAGTTAAAACAGAGTCAGCAAAATAATGCCATTAATCCTTTTCCTGCCTTCATTTTCCTGGCACAGTAAGTGCCTGACAGAGAGAAAATAGGGCTAGGAGTCCTACAGGGTCCTCAAAGCTTTTCCTAGGATGAGAACCCAGAGGTCAAAGGGAGGAAGAATCAAGATGAGAGCTGCCACAGCAAATTCCCTCTCTGCCCACTCATGGAAGAGTGTTAGGAGGGAAGAAGGAGGTACAGTAAACAAAAAGAAGAAAAGAGGAGGTAAAGTGGGTTCTATGAGGATGCAGTTTCTGGTGTGAACTCAACATATTTTCAACTCTAGGAGAGGAGCATTGAGGGCAAGACAAAATACAAGCTCAATTCTGCAACTGCCCCAAGCATATGAGGAGAATCTTAGGCAGCACACCCAGCAGAAGCATTCATCTTCTCTCCCTTTTCTATTTTCTCCCCTTTCTAGGTATCTCCATTATAACTTACCTCTCCTGCCAGAAACTAGACTTTTTTTCATTTTTTTTTCCAGAGCCAATACAGCTGTTCAAAGGAGACAAGAAGGGGGTTCTTTTAGTTGCACATAGGAGGGACTGACATTTGAATTTTTAATGAGAAGCCCATTTTTATGCTTCATGCCTGTTAATAACCAGATTCTATTTTTTAAAGAATTGTTTATTTTAATTTTATTTATCATTATTATTTTTTTAACTTGCTGAAGGGCACATGTGCTCACCAGACAGGAAGAGAGAGAGAGAAAAAGTGAGAAAGCAAAGTGCCAGGTCTAAGACTCAAAAACAGACCTATGAAGGAATCTTGATTTCCAGGCCTATGGAGACTCTTCTTGACTGTTTCTTATCCCCATATTTTTTCCCTCCCCTCTTTTTAGCATTCCTTCCTCCCTGGTTTCTGTTCTCCTCATTGTCTTCTCTTCTCCTACAAAAGACAGAAAAACACATAAAGCAAGGAAAAATATGATTAAGCTTTTCTGAAAAAAATGACTTTAATAAAGGAGATTCCTTTCTGAAAAAGATGAACTGTACAGGGAAACCCCAAAATAGGACACTCCTCTTTTCTTATTGTTTTAGTCCATGAACAAAGGATTCCCCTCTTTCCTACACATGTGAATTTGAACCACTTTAACCAAGGCACTGTTCATCAAGATACCAAGAATCATAATGCTATAAACCTTTATCCTCCTTTCTTGCTTCTCACCGGAACCCCACTAGAGATGAAGTAAACTTATCTCCACCAGAGCAGCTTTATCACTCAGGCATGGACTTCTGGCCACTGAATGCGACACAGAAATATTGAGATAGTCTGCATTGGAGAGGAAGATATGATTTAGAGACTGAACAAAACTTTATGAACTTTTCAAGGTTCTATTTTTGATTTTCAAAATCAGATATACTTCCATCATTTCTAATTTTCTATTCCTCTCTCTTTCTTTCCACCACCACACACACCTCTTTATTCTATTTTACAGCAAAGAAGTCCTATTCTAGTTCTATGTATTGTCCATCTTAATTGCATGTAAAAATATCAGCAATGATTCTAAAACCACCAAGTTTATAACTTAGAAAGATTATATTATACTATAGGGTTACCTGAGAAGTCATAAATTTTTTTATCCATTTTTTTTTGTAAAAATGTATAACTTTTCCAACAACCCGATAATTATGAATAGTGCATAAAACATATATATAGTATTTCAGACCAAATTATGATCACTGCACCTTCACAGTGCCCTAATCACACTAAGTGGTCAATTTTGTAACAAGAAACGGGTAAATTTTATTAAATATTATTCACATTTACCCATTCAGAACTTGTCTTCAGATTACTTTTAGTCCCTAGTTTTTCAATTAAAGGTACTCTTGAAATAATTCACTAGCTAATCAACAATAATTTTCCATTAGCTAATAAATTAGCTTCCTTATAAGAGCTTTGACATATGTCTGACTATTCAAATAGAGGAATGGAGAAGAGAAATTATCATTTTTTTAAAAATATACTAGGTACAGTAGCAGACTCTTAGGTTTCATTTTAACCTCATTGTGATGATTTGAAAATAGAACAGTTGTAGCCCAAGATTTAATGCTTTAAAAACATACTAGCTCTACATATACTATTAAGTCTATAACATATATATTTTCATGAATTTTCTTCTAATGCAATAATATAGTATTTTGTCTATTAAATTAAATTATCTTTTTTAGCCTTAAGTTCATTTTTTAAGTTAAAATGCTTTTTGACTCTTCTTGTCTTAGAATGTTTCAGACACATGCTGCTACATCAGACACATTTTACACCCACATTAATCAGAGCACGGAGATATGATTACTAACAATGTGAGATTGATAACACTATCTCTTTAGACATCTAGAGCAAATGCTACACTGCACAGAAGATAATATCCAACCCACATCCTCTCCTTGTCCTCCTCCCACTTTTCATTGTATCCCTACTGAAAGTTTTTCTTTATAAACCAAAGAAGTCACCACTTGTATGAAAAAGTTGTTGAAATCTTTTCAATAAGATCCATTCTTAAGTATTTACTAAGTAAACAAACAAAAAGAATAATCAGTGACAAGTGTGGTTATACAAACTCCGCCCAGGTGAGTAGAAGTCTTCTCTCCCATGAAAGTCATATTCATTTCCAGTAGCAGTCACTGTCAGTTACTTTGAAAAGCTTATTCATATCAATGCTCAATGTTTTTCTTGAGAGCTCATTCAGTTATCTTATGTTGAAAAGCTTATTCATATCAATGCTCAATGTTTTTCTTGAGAGCTCATTCAGTTTTCATATGAATGAATTCATATATATATATATATATATAT
>NW_006159535.1:3754576-3763066 GCF_000334495.1 Tupaia belangeri chinensis
ACTCATATACAGTCATATGTGTGTGTGTGTGTGTGTGTGTGTGTGTGTGTGTGTGTGTGTATAGATAGATACAGACATAGATATAGATATATAGTTTATTTACTTCTTCCACAAGTGAAAGAGATAGCTCTCCCAACAGGGTCTTGACATTGTGATAAACTCCCAACATCAACCAACCAAGATCATATTTAGGGAGGTCTTTAGAGATGAACTCAGAACACTCCCATATGGATTAGCATCAGATTTTACTTTTGTAAAAATTTTTACTATTGTACCACCAACTGGCTGCAATGCCCATTCATTCTTAATTTAAGAAATATTTACTTGTCACCTATTCACCTATTATGCACCAGACAAATTCAAAGTATTAAGGATATAAGATTTCTCTTTTCTCAGAGGTTATATGCTAGAGCAGCACTGTATTATAGAACCTAGTATAATAATAGCAATGTTCTAAATCTGTGCTGTTCATATGTCAGCCATTAGACACATGTAGCTATTGAGCACTTGAAATGTGGTTATTGCAATTTGAAAAGTATATTTTGGGAACCAGCAGTTAGCATAATGGCTATGTTGCTGGACTCCCACGTAGTCGACCGCGGTTCGTGTCCCGGACCCGGTGGCTTAAAACTCACGCCGGGCGCGTGTGCATGCGTGCCCAAGATCCCGAGAGGAGATGGAGGAGAAGGGATTGCAGTATGACCATCCCCCCGGGGGGTGATTTCTTGCTTTCTGTCTCTGTCTCTCTCTGTCTGTCTGGCGAGCACACGCACCCTATAGTGAAAATCTCTAAAAAAAAAAAAAAAACCTATATTTTAAATTTTTACTTAATTTTAATGAATTTATATTTAAATAGTCACACATAGTTAGTGTCTACCATATTGGACAATGCAGCTCTAGTGAATGCATGAGTATGTGGTGAGTGAGTGTGTGTGTTTGTGTGTGTGCGTGTGTGTGTGTGTGTGTGTGTGTAGAGAAAGGATTGTGACTGCTATGGTTTGAATGTTTCCCCAAAAGTTCGTGTATTGGAAACTTAATTGCCAATGTAACAGTATTATGAATGAGTCCTTTAATATATGATCAGGTGGGACCAGTAAATAGCATAATGGTTATGCCACTGGACTCCCACATAGTCAACAGCTGTTCAAATCCTGGACCCAATGGCTTAAAACTCTCACCAGGCACATGTGTGTGCATGCCCAAAATCCCAAGAGGAGAATGGAGGAGAAGGAATTGAGGCATGGCCATCACCCCTGTGGGGTGATTTCTCACTTTCTGTCCCTCTGTCTCTGACAAGTGCACACGCCCTATAGCAAAAATCTCTCTAAAAAATAAAAAGAAAAGATAAAAAGAAATGATTGGGTAATGAGGGAAGAGCCCTCATGAATGGATTAATTCCATTATGATGAGAGTGAGTTAGTTCTTAAGAGAGTTTATTATTATAAATGTGAGCTCAGCCCACTCTTGTAGTCTCTCTTTCACAGGTGCCTGATTCCTCTCTCACTATGTGATGCACTATACCATTTTATTACACACAATAGAGTGCTTACCAGATGCTGGCATCATGCCATTGGATTTCCCAGCCCCTAGAACCATAAGCTATATAAACATATCTTTTGGACTAAGATTGTGACAAACACCATAAACACATAAATGAATAAGAGATGCCAGATTGTATTAAGTGCAAAGCAGACTTTTAAAATAGGGCAACTTGATACAGTTTTTTGGAGGCTACTTTAAAATGAATGGTTAATACAGGTATCTCTGAAAGAGTGACTTTAAGTTGAGATCTGAATGACAAGAAAGATCTATACTGGGCCCAGCCAGTGGTGTGATGGTAATAAAGTACTCTGTGATACTGAACACATATGTAAAGGTCTAGAGGCCTCCCTGTACATAACAGACTGACTGAGGCTGGAAGTGGATTATGGAAGGAAGATCCTATTGAAGATGACTCTCTCTTTCTTTCTTACTCAAGATAGAAATTAATTTTTAAAGAAGAAGAATGAAAAGGAGAAGAAGGAAAAAGAGGAGGAAAAAAGACCAATGCAAAGATCCAGGGATGAGCAAACCAAGTGTTCCAACGAGGAAAGAAGGGAGTAAGTATGACTGTAGGGTAGAGAGCTAAGGGAAGGCAATAGAGATGAAGCTGGAGAATTATAAGTGCAACTACATTCACTTCCTAAAGCTACTGTAATAAAATACCACAAACTTGATGGCTTGAAACAACATAAATATATTTTCTCACAGTCCTGGAGGCTAGAAATTTGATATCAAGATGTCAGCAGGATCCACTTCCTCCAAAGACATAGTTAGACTCCCAGGAGAATACTTCCTTGCCTCTTCCTAGCAAGGAAATCTTCAATCCTACATATCCACATTTGACTACTCTTCAGAAGTGTAGATTTGTATGTACAATTGCCTAATTGGTATCTCAACTTGACTAACAAGCTTCTCGAATTTATCATCACCAAGTAGAGCCTGCCTCATTCCTACTCTCCCCTGTCATGCAAATGGCAACACCACCCACCCTTTGCTCAAACCAAAAATCTATGAGTTATCCTTGATTATTCTTCTTCCTTCACTCCTACACCAAATCTATCAGTAAATTTCATCCCTTTTACCTCCAAAACAAATCTCAAAGCTCCCCACTTCTAACACTGCCCTATTCAAGCCATATCATCTTATATCTGGGCTCCTGAAAGACAGCTTTACTATTCTCTATTTTTCTATTCTTCTCTAAGATCCAGTCTCCCTACAGTCAGAAAGATTTTTTAAAAGCATAAGCTGGGGGGACCAGCAGTTAGCGTAATGGCTATGTCGCTGGACTCCCATGTAGTCGACTGCAGTTTGAGTCCTGGACCCGGTGGCTTAAAACTCATGCCAGGCATGTGTGCGTGTGTGCCCAAGATCCCGAGAGAAGAATGGAGAAGGAATTGCGGCGTGTCCATCCCCTTGGGGGGATGATTTCTCGCTTTCTGTCTGTCTGTCTGTCTCTGTCAGTCTGGCGAGCACACGCGCCCTATAGCAAAAACATCTAAAAAAAAAGGATAAGCTGGGGAGTGAGGCCAACAGCGGTACTGCAGTAAAACATGATGCTCTGTGATGTGGATCTACAAAAGAAGGTTGCTGGTACACATCCAGAGACCCTTCTGACTTTGCTGGACACACATGTGCCCATAATCGGGGCTAACCAAAGCTGGGGTTGGATCATGACATTGAGACCCTACTGGAAGTGTTGTATCTCTATATATCTCTACCTCTATCTTTCACACTCATGGAATTAATAAATAAACTTTGGGGAAAACAATCAGGTCAGGTGCCAGTCAGTGGCACAGTGGTAAAATGAGACACTCTGCAAAGCTGACTCATAGGGGAGGTTCTGGGTTTATGTCTAGAAACTTCTCTGAGTATGCCAAACATGGGCATGCCCATGATCCAGGGCTAGCTGAGGCTGAAGTTGATCATGATGTTGAGACCCTGTTGGTGCTATCTGTCTATTTATCTCTCTTTCTCATGGAAGAAATAAACAAATAGAGCCAATTCTGTGGCCTAGTGCTTAAGGGAGCCAGATTCCATATGGCAAACCATGCAGTTTGAATTCTGGCCACTGTGGTTTGAAAGACAAGCTGGGTGCTTGTGTATGCATGCCTAAAATCCTGATAGGGTAGAGAAATGAGAGAGAAGGGATTGCAGTATGGCCATGCTCCATTGGAAGGTGCTTTATCCCTCTTCCTCACTCACTCTCTCTCTCTCTCTCTTTCTGTGCCCTCTGACAAATAGAAAGAAGGAAAGAAAGAAGGGAGGGAGATAAGGAGGAAGGGAAAGAAAAAAAGAGAAAAAAGCATAAGTTTTATTAGTTATTCCCTTACTGTAAATTCTCCAGTTGAATCGCTTCACATTTAGAATACAAGCCAAATTCCTTAATGTGACTTTCAAAGTTTTATAAAATTGGGGCTGCTCTGGGTTCAAGTGTCTCTCCCAAATTCATGCCTACATGGTCAAAACATGACCTTACTTAGAAATAGAATTCTATAGATACAATTAAATGAGGCCATAATGCATTGAAATGCACACTAAAGATGAAGAAACTGTGACTCAAAGAAGCTAAGAAACTCACCAAGTCTCAAAGCTAGTAAATGGCAAATTTGAGATTAGAACTTGGGTAAGTCTAGTTCCAGAATCCATGCATTTGACCACTGTGCTGTTCTATTCACAGGGCCTTAAAAGAAGCTGAGAATTTTGAAAAAGAGAGGAAGTAGCAATGGGGGCAAGGAAAATATCCATTCCAGTTGACTGTTGTATCCAGATACAAACATCCTCATTTATTCAAGTGTGCTTTGAGTAACTCTTCGATATTGATGTGTGCATATTTTCAACCATTTTAAAGGAGATAGTGTTATAAAGGTTCATGTTTTCTGCAGAATATGTTGACTTGGACACTGTCAGGTATTAATTTAGAATTAAAAACAATTTTAAAGGTTTTTGCCATAGAGTGCATGCACTCGCCAGAGAGAGAGAGTTATTTAGAGGGAAAGTGAGAAATCACTCGCCCCGGCCCCCAGGGGGATGGCCATGCCCAAACAGCTTCTCCTCCATTTTCCTCTTGGGATTTCGAGAACACATGCACATGTGCCTGGTGTAATTTTCAAGCTGCAAGGTCCAAGACTCAAACCAAGGTTGGCCATGTGGGAGTTCAGCACCCCACCACCAAGTCACCTGCTGGCCCCTTGCATAAAAATTTTATGGTGCCAGTTGATGGCATGGTTATTAAAGCTGCTGGATTCCACATGGCTGGCTATGCAATTTGAATACTGGACCCAGCAATTTGAAAAACAGATTAAGCGTGTGTACGTTTGTGTGTGCCTAAAATCTCAAAAGGAGAAATGGAAAAGGGTATTTTGTTTGTTTGTTTGTTTTTTACTTTCTTTCCATCTCTCTCTTCCCCTGTCTCTTCCTTTCTCTCTCCAGTGAGCTCACACACCCTGTAGCAATTTTTTAAAAAAAATTGTATGTACCATGGAAAAATCAAAACCTGTACATCAGAAACTCATAGAATGGACAATTACCTCGATCCTTACTGAGTCTTGTAACCCTGACTGACTTTCAGACTAATTGGAACATAAAGAATTTATCTAATGAGCATTATGACTGACTTTCAGACTAATTGGAACATAAAGTATATATCTAATGAGAATTCAGCTACGTTCTAATCAAGTGCTATCATACAAAAAGAATTGTTTATTTACACTAACTCTCAGAATTTAGTAATTAAACTATAGCACAATGCCATATAATTAAGAGAGATCTTTACAAAAAAAAAAAAATTCCCCCAGAGCAAGGAAAATATCCATTCCAGTTGACTGTTGTATCCAGATACAAACATCCTCATTTATTCAAGTGTGCTTTGAGTAACTCTTCGATATTGATGTGTGCATATTTTCAACCATTTTAAAGGAGATAGTGTTATAAAGGTTCATGTTTTCTGCAGAATATGTTGACTTGGACACTGTCAGGTATTAATTTAGAATTAAAAACAATTTTAAAGGTTTTTGCCATAGAGTGCATGCACTCGCCAGAGAGAGAGAGTTATTTAGAGGGAAAGTGAGAAATCACTCGCCCCGGCCCCCAGGGGGATGGCCATGCCCAAACAGCTTCTCCTCCATTTTCCTCTTGGGATTTCGAGAACACATGCACATGTGCCTGGTGTAATTTTCAAGCTGCAAGGTCCAAGACTCAAACCAAGGTTGGCCATGTGGGAGTTCAGCACCCCACCACCAAGTCACCTGCTGGCCCCTTGCATAAAAATTTTATGGTGCCAGTTGATGGCATGGTTATTAAAGCTGCTGGATTCCACATGGCTGGCTATGCAATTTGAATACTGGACCCAGCAATTTGAAAAACAGATTAAGCGTGTGTACGTTTGTGTGTGCCTAAAATCTCAAAAGGAGAAATGGAAAAGGGTATTTTGTTTGTTTGTTTGTTTTTTACTTTCTTTCCATCTCTCTCTTCCCCTGTCTCTTCCTTTCTCTCTCCAGTGAGCTCACACACCCTGTAGCAATTTTTTAAAAAAAATTGTATGTACCATGGAAAAATCAAAACCTGTACATCAGAAACTCATAGAATGGACAATTACCTCGATCCTTACTGAGTCTTGTAACCCTGACTGACTTTCAGACTAATTGGAACATAAAGAATTTATCTAATGAGAATTCAGCTACGTTCTAATCAAGTGCTATCATACAAAAAGAATTGTTTATTTACACTAACTCTCAGAATTTAGTAATTAAACTATAGCACAATGCCATATAAATTAAGAGAGATCTTTACAAAAAAAAAAAAATTCCCCCAGAGGGCATGTATGCCTTCCTGAGAGAGACAGAAACAAGAAGAGGGAGAAAGCACCACTCAGTGGGGCATGGCTGTGATACAATCACTTATCACCCATTTTTCTATTCTGTTAGGATTCTGGACATGCACCTGGTGCACTTTTTAAGCAAGCTCCCACAGATATCATTTTTAAAAATGGTTTATCCATGATTAGTGGCAAATTGTAAAATATCTAAGGTTATAGTTACTGTATCCACTAACAAGGCAATATGGGTGACATTGACAGAAAATTAAAAATTTGACAAAAAAAACCGGGAATTTTTAGAAAGATATCATATGTGCCACAGATTCCCTTATTCTGTGGCTTTCCCAGCTTGTCTGTCCATGCAACTCAGTGTGGCTGCAATGCACAGGTGTTAAGAGCACAAACGGTTCTGGACTCTGCCACATACTAGATGTGGGACCTTAGGAAATTGTTGAGTTTTTCTTACCTATGTTCCTTACCTACTTCTTTAGAGTTATGGTAGGAAAAAAGTGAGATAATAGATGCAATGTTCTTAGAGCACTGTCTGACATACAATACGTATTTAACAAATGTTAACCATTTTTAGACTTCCTTTGCCTATCTTTCGGGTCTTAGAATTAAATAACTGCATTAGTACAACATGGCAAATATATGTTCTATATTTCTACACAGCCATGGCTAGACTCCCTTCAAAAACTCCCTGTTTTAGACTATTCTGTGTTGCTTTATAAGTGTGTACCACACTGGGTGATTTAAAATGATAGAGATTTATTAAATTCATGGTTTCAGAGGCCCACAATCGAACCCACATCTGAGGGTTTTCCTATCAGTGGGGACCCTTTGCAGAGTCTTGAGGCAGTGCAGAGCATCACGTGGTAAAAGCTTGTGTGTTTGTGTCCATGTGTCTCTTTCTGATTTCATCTTCATGTTAAAATTTTATTTTATATTAATTAGTTTGCTATAGGGCATGTGTTCTTGCTGGAGAAAGACACAGAGAGTTAGAGTGAGGGAAACTGAGAAATCACCCCCCTGAGGTGGATAGCCATACCATAACCCATTCTCTATTTTCCTTTGGGGATTTGGGGTATGCGAACATATATGCTCAGTGTGTTTTCCAATCTGCCAGATCTGGGATTCAAACTGTACTGTTAGACATGTGGGATCCAGGCATTTTTTAACATTTTTTTATTATCATCATAATCATCTTTATATTACATTGGATTACATATAACTTTATAGTGTATTACATTGCTTTTTCAAAAGGGAATGCCATGCATGTCAGTCAATACAGAGACATTAATATCCCCGCTTCAACATTCAATATCTTTTCTATGTTTTCCCCAATCATCATTATTATTATTCTAATTATTTTTTTAAAACAGTCAATCAGTATTTCTCATTTTGCTTGTAAAAAGACTTTGCCCATCATGAAATACTTCTCATACCAACCCAGTAGAGAATACTATGCAGGTCATCAGCAACATTTAATAAGCCGTATCTGTTTCTCACTAATGTCCTGTCTCTCTATTGTTCTCTTGCTATCTTTTTCTACCCTCTTCTCTTCACCTCCCCCATTCCACACTGTCCTATTCTTTTTTTTTTGGAGAGGTTTTTGCTATAGGGCACGTGCGCTCGCCAGACAGACAGAGACAGACATAGAGACAGAAAGCGAGAAATCACCCCCCAGAGGGGATGGTCACGCCGCAATCCCTTCTCCTCCATCTCCTCTCGGGATCTTGGGCACGCACGCACACGCGCCCGGCATGAGTTTTAAGCCACCGGGTCCGTGATGCAAACCATGGTCGACTACGTGGGAGTCCAGCAACATAGCCATTACGCTAACTGCTGGTTCCCACACACTGTCCTATTATCATTACACTATTCTCATTAAGTATCTTCACTGCTTTTATGTCCTCCAATTTTTTGCTCTCTACCATAGAGTGTGGATAGTCGGTATATATTGAGTGGATACATACAATATCTTTCTTTCATAGCCTGGCTTACTTCACTCAGCAATAGATCCTCCATATCTGACCACTTTCTATCAAACGCCAGGGTCTGTTATTTCTTATGGCTGAGTAGTATTCCATAGAGTATATATACCACACTTTTCCGATCCATTCATCAGTTTGGGG
>NW_006159535.1:3771083-3804833 GCF_000334495.1 Tupaia belangeri chinensis
TCTAGGCCCTTATTATTTTCTTCCTCTTCTGGAATACCAATTATCCGGATTTTGGGGCGCTTGATGGTATCCAGTATTCCTCGTATATTATCCTCATTTTTCATGGTTGTTTTCTCAATCTTCTTGATACTTTTTTCTAGGTCAGATGTTTTGTCTTCTACGTTAGAAATTTGATCTTCTGCCTGGTCTATCCTACTTTTAATACTTTCAAGGGAGGTTTTGATTTCCTGTATCATATTCTTCAATCCTAAAATTTCCATCTGGTTCTTGTTTAAGGTTTCCATTTCTTCTTTCAAGTCATTGAAAAAAATTCCTCATCTCCTGGAGCTCCTTGTCTCTTTTCTCTTCCATCTCAGTTAGTTTGGTCGCTACAAATATTCTGAATTCCTTATCAGACATGTCCACGACATCCATTTATTGACTGTGGGTGATGTAGGCTTGATGATTTCCCTTGAGGGAGAGGCCTTTTGTTGGTTGCTCATATTTCTTGAGGCTCTGCGATTGTTCCTAGTCATCAGGTAATCTATACAATCAACCTGGGGTCCAAGGAGGAGAAACGGTGGGGATGCATGGAGATTCTGAAGGGTCGGGCGGCAGCCTCAGTCCACATGGTGTCTAGAACTGCTGGCCGGCTCGATCCAGATTGCGGATGGGGTTGGGTGGGAGTTGGCCTTAAAGTCTCAGACAACCAACCTGAGGTCCAAGGAGAAGGAATGGTGGGGATGCGTGGAGATTCAGAAGGGTTGGGCCTGCAGCCTCAGTATGCCTGGTGTTCAGAACTGCTGGCCGGTTCGATCTGGCTTGCGGGTGGGGTGGGGTGGAAGTTCACCTTAAAGTCCAGACAACCAACATGGGGTCCAAGGAGAAAGAATGGTGGGGATACGTGGAGATTCGGAAGGGTCAGGCCTGCAACCTCAGTACGCCTGGTGTCTGGAACTGCTGGCCAGCTCAATCCGGATTGTGGGTGGGGTGGGGTGGGAGTCTGCCTTAAAGTTCCAGACAACCAACCTGGGGTCCAAGGAAGAGGAACAGTGGGGATGAGTGGAGATTCGGAAGGGTCGGGCCTGCACCCTCAGTCTGCCTTGTGTCCCTGGGATCCAGGCATTTTAACCTCTGCTCCACCTGCTGGCCCCTCATCCCATCCTCTTATTAACCCACTAGAATTGATTCAAAGGGCCCCCACCCTGATGACCTTCATCCTAATAACCTCCCGAAGACTCCACCTCTTAATCCCATAGTCAGATTAAATTCTCACCTATTAATCCCATCACAATCAAATTTCATCACATGAATTTTAGGGGAACACATTGAAACCAATAGCACTCCCCAGTATAAAAAAGATCCATCCTACCACCTCTGATCTCATCTGTATGTATAGCTCTGCTTTTAAAAGCTAAATATTTTCTTCAGGAAATCATTCAAAATGCCTATTGTTAACCAGCAAGTTCTTCTAAAAGTTTATACTAAGGAACTAAAAATATGCACTCAAATTTAGTTGCAATGTTATTGATAATAGTGAAGAAATGAATTAAGTGAAACTTAGTGACCAACTATTGATTGGATAAATTGTGGAGCACCCACATGTACCATAGAATTTTAAGAAACTCTAAAAAGAATGTTATATAAAAAGAATGATGGAAAAGGAAGTTCATAATATATAATTTTTTTAATTTTAAAAAAGCAGGCCATAATGCAAGATTTGCCATATGGTACTATTCTTAAAATGTATATATAAATATAAGCATAGAAAATGTCTGGAAGATTTTACAGTCACCAAAATGTAGTGTATCACCCACACACTCCTCCCACTAACACTGGAATGGTCTACTAGCAAATCTAGGTGTCTGGCCAGTCTCGTGGAATCTCAGTCTAAACTCTTCCTTGCTAAGCACAGACTGAGAGAAAAAAGGGGACACATTGTACAAGCTAGAATGTAGAAGTATCTGTCTGCACCTCTCTAATTCTCCCCCCTAAAACTTCTTGGCTTTGGAGAGGTTTCTTTTTTTCTTCCTTCCCCCTAAGTTCTCTCTAATGACAGTAACCTAACTACTTAAAAGTATCATGGATGATGACAGGAGCAGTTATTATGTTTCATATGTTGGACTTTGCCCATGGTTACTACCATGGTTCTGGGAGCCATAGAAATTATTATAATCATTTAGGAATTTTAAATATTCAAGTAGTAAATGTCCTAAATTAATTTCTTCATATTTTACCATAATTGGGGATATTTTTTAGATTATAAATTAAATTATTGATCTGCTTCATTATATTTTAAATTATGAAAGAAATGACTTTGCCATCCTTTTTAACCAGGATAATTGGGAATGCTTGTTTAATGTCAAATGGAAGGGACAGCTATTTGTTAAAGTAATCAATATTTAAGACCATTAAGTCTTCTTACAATATATTCAGATGGTCATTCCACAGTCTCTGGTAGGAGATTTGTGATTAACCATAAAAGTTTGTAGTAAATGTGTCATCTTCACATATTTTAATGAAGGTGTTGTAATATTTGTTCTGATTTCTGAGATCACTTTTTTTCAGTTACTGGCATTTGAAAGCAAAGAAGAGTTTTTTTGTTTTGTTTTGTTTTGTTTTGTTTTGTTTTTGAAAGAGATTTTTGCTACAGGATATAGGGCACATGCACTTACCAGAGAGACAGAGAGACAAAAAGTGAGAAGTTACCCCACAGGGGGATGGCCACAGCACAATTGCTTCTCCTCCAGTGTCCTCTCAGGATTTGAGCAGGCACTCACACGTGCCCAGAGTGATTTCAAGCTGCTAGGTCTGGGACTTGAACTGTGGTTTGACCATGTGGGAGTCCAGTGCCTCAACCATTATGCCACCTGCTGGTCCCGGAAGAGCCTTTTTTTTTCTTTAGAGGTTTTTGCTATAGGGCGTATGCACTCGCCTGACAGACAGAGACAGAGAGACAGAAAGCCAGAAATCACCCCCTAGGGGGGATGGCCACGCCGCAATCCCTTCTCCTCCATTCTCCTCTCGAGATCTTGGGCACGCACGCACACGTGCCCGGTGTGAGTTTTAAGCCACCTGGTCCAGGATGCGAACCATGGTCGACTACATGGGAGTCCAGTGACATAGCCATTACGCTAACTGCTGGTCCCAAGCCCTTTTAATGAACATTAAAGTACATGTTTCAATGTTTCTGTTACTTGAAACTAGAGACACAGACTAACCAGTGATTTATAAACCACACAAAATTGCCAATTTTTGATCTACAAAAAAAATGGCAATATGGTTATCCTAATATGTCAATAAAGATATGCAAATGATTTTTAAAATAATACTTTCTAAAAGTATTTCTTACCCAGACCTATTTGTTGCATACAATAGTTTCTTTTCTTTTCTTTTTTAAGAGAGACTTTTGGACCAGCAGGTGGCATTGGCTTGCTTTCTCACTTTCTCTCTCTCTCTCCCTCTCTCTCTCTCTCTCTCTCTCTGTGTGTGTGTGTGTGTGTGTGTGTGTGTGTGTGTGTGTGTGTTTCTCTCCAGTCAAAATTAAAATAAATGAATGAATAAATACAATGAAATAAATAATTCTTTTAAAAGAGAGAGAGATTTTTTTTTTCTATAGGGTGTGTGCACACTTGCCAGAGAGACAGAAAGAGACAGAGAGACAGAAAGCAAGAAATCACCCCTCCTCCCCAGGATTGATGGCCACACTATAATCCCTTCTCCTTCATTCTCCTCTTGGGATCTTGGACATGTACATATGCCTGGCATGAATTTTAAGCCACTGAGTCTAGAACTTGAACCATGGTTGACTACATGGGAGTCTAGTGACATGACCATTCTGCCACCTACTGGTCCCATAATTTTTTTTTCTAAAGTTGTTATTTACTAAGAGTTTTAAAATTATACTGGTTTGGTCTTACCATGTTATAAGAGTTAAGTTTCATAACTTGCTTTAGGAAATAAATATTCAAAATTATTTCGTGAACAAATACTATGTGTCAGATAATATACCAAATGCTGAGGACACATCAGAGAATTGCCTCTTGGAAATTATGGTCTATCTTTTCAAAATTTTATTTTGTTTACTTCTTGTTTAGATCCTACAGAATATTTAGCTCTTGGGGTTTTTTACACTAAAAAAGATTATTATTTATTGTTTTATATAAGGTTATGTCACACACAATAAAACATTTTTCTGGTAATCTGTAAGTTTATGTATCTTCCCATTGCATTTTTCATTGTAGTAAAATATAGATAACATAGAATTTACTTCTTTAACCATTCCAGTTATATTTTTCTTTGTTATCAAATGCATAACGGAAGTGTTAAGCCTATGTGCATTTAACATTGTAGACAGATGTGTGATGGAAACTGTAAATATGTCTATTGACATAACAAAAGTTCAAAAAGTAGGAAACCAAATAAAAAAGATCAGAATATCCTTTGAGAAGCTGACAATCAGAGAAAGATACCAACTTGGCAGCATGTTCTAGATCAGTATTTCCCAAAAGTTCAACATGAGCTCATGAAAAATAATAGGCACCTGGATTACACAGTACAAATGGTCTCAAGGAAAATGTATTATAACTGCTGCAAAATCTAATCAAAATTTAATCCATTCATAAATAGGCATGACATAGGTAGAAGATCATGGAATAGTAATCATACATCAAAGTTTACAATAAGCTGGTAAAATGGTAAACTGATTCTGCATTGCGTAACAAATTGAACACCAGTCATCTATCATTTGGGTTATATATGCAAATTCCTTTGTGCTTAGGATGGCCTACCATTCCTTAAAAACAGATTTTTTGTGTAATAAGAAAAAGAAATATGCTTTTGGTATTTTTCTTTTGTATATACCTATTTTTAATGCACTTTTAAAGAAAATATTACTAACAATAGGTTTTGGGGTTTGTTTTTGTTTTTGCTGAACTTATTTATATATTAGGGCAGTTCAGAAACATTGTTCTATACTCATATGCTTTATAAAGCTATAAAGGACTTAATAAAAGGGCTTAGGCACATCAGCTAATTTTCAAAAAATATTTTTATGAACAAAGAGAATCTTCCAATTTGTGTGGCTATGAGTGATCACACCCACTTCATCATCAAATTGGGACATTAAATAGAAAGCTAAAAGGACCAGTTAATTAATTAAGGAGTTTCTACTTTCGATGATAAATTCCAAGAACAAAACAATCAAGAGCTTCTTGGTTATATTGCTAGTCAGCTCCTTACTTACATTCTTAAAGCACCAAGCATAGTACCTTGCATGTAGTAGACATTTAATAAATGCCTGCGGAAAAAGAAGTAGGATAGCCTAATTAGACATACTTGGATTCAAATTCTTACTCTACCTCTTAACAACTAAGTAATGCTAGGTCAATGTGTTGGTCTCAGGCTTTGTTCATCCTATATTGTATGATGGTGATAACTTGTTCCACAGTCGCTATGAAAGTTAGATGAGATAATAAATGTAATTATGTCCAGTAAAAAGCATGGGCAAATAATAGAAACTCAATGAATGTAAGATCCTTTCCCTTACCTTTTATATTTTTCATGCCAGAGTAAATCCAAGAAAACACAATAAAGACTACTCCCACTTTCCATTTCAATACCCTCCTCCCCAGATGCTCACTGTCCTTGCCACCTTGCATGTTATTACTCCTCGCTGTTGGAACATGGCTGAGGTAGAAGACCTGAATTTTAATATTTTAACTCTAGCCTTCAGTAGCTATATGATTAGCCAAGACATCCCAATGTGTCAAGAGTAGGGCCTTAGACTATTTTATTTGGAGATTAGTGAGTTGAATGTGGTAATTTAAAATATTTTTGTATGAAGAGGAACATGGATATGTAGCATCAATAAAAATTTATGCAAAGTCTTAAGAAAAAACAAGAGATTTCAAAGATATTTCCACTTGTGCTGAATTACTATGAGCTAAGGTCCCAGATTCCCGGGGATTCAAATTCTCTATCATGTCATTAGAACTACTTTGCTAAAAAAGTTGGTGACCTTTGAGGTTTCTTTCAGCTCAGAAATTCTTTCAGCTCATCATTCTTTCTCTCCTCCCCACCAAATTTCAACTTAACCTGATAAAGTAGGCATCAGGGAAAACCTACTGCATATTGCCCAAGGCTTCCAGAGGTAATTTTCTGGGCACAAGCAATTAGCTGCCCTAGGCAAAACTGCACAGTAGGCAAAGTTGCCTCCTCCTTCTCCTGCAGTACCCACCCCCACTACCTGCAGGCCTCCTCAACTGCTTTCAGCCTGCCAAAGCACTCACAACCACCCACAACTTTGACTACCACTCAAGCCTCAAGCTCTAAACTCTAATCCCCTTTCTCTCCCTCATATAATCTATTTCCTCTTTAGGGCTAAGAGGTTATACAAGGTTATATGATTTAAATTTTTCTGATTGACACCTGCATTTTAAAGAAGAGTATGTTAGCCTAAATAGTGAAATACTTAGGAAAAATATTTCTGAATCCTAGGACTACTAAGATGTACTTTGCTCACTCTAGGCCACCAAAACTTGCTTTACCAGCTTCTACCTCTTCAAAAGAATAGAAGTCATTTATTATATATACACCTGCTTCTGGAATATTGCCAAACTCTAATAAATTAATAAATGTCAATAGAATTCTCTTAGGTAATATGCAAGTTATGATGACTTTTTACTTTCCATATGACTCTAATCTATAATAATTCACTCTGCTTCATCCATTTAAATCATCAGAGTTCTTAAACTAGTAGCCAAGTATTTGAATAAGAACATGGATATGTTTTGTTTGACCATTTCTTTGGGCCTGTAACAGGTGATGAGGTAGATATTATTCTTACCAGTAATAAAAGCAGCTGAGTACCTATTGTGTTGTACCTAGTCCATATTTAGATTAAAACAAAGGGAACTTGAGTTTGTTACCTCTACTCATCCTTTAAGATCCCATCCAAAAGTCATCTTTTCTACAAAAGTTAGAGAATCAATCCTCTGCATGTTTCCTGCAAATTATGAATAGCTGCATTAAAATAAGCACCAAGAGGCAGGCAGGTGGCCTGGTGGTTAAGGCACTGAACTCCCATATGCCAACTGCAGTTCAAGTCCCAGACCTGGTGGCTTTCTCTCTCTCTCTCTCTCTCTCTCTCTCTCTCTCTCTCTCTCTCTCTCTCTCTCTCTCTCTCTCTCTCTCTCTCTCTCTCTCTCTCTCTCTCTCTCTCTCTCTCTCTCTCTCTCTCTCTCTCTCTCTCTCTCTCTCTCTCTCTCTCTCTCTCTCTCTCTCTCTCTCTCTCTCTCTCTCTCTCTCTCTCTCTCTCTCTCTCTCTCTCTCTCTCTCTCTCTCTCTCTCTCTCTCTCTCTCTCTCTCTCTCTCTCTCTCTCTCTCTCTCTCTCTCTCTCTCTCTCTCTCTCTCTCTCTCTCTCTCTCTCTCTCTCTCTCTCTCTCTCTCTCTCTCTCTCTCTCTCTCTCTCTCTCTCTCTCTCTCTCTAATCAAATTGGATAATAGTAATAATAAATAAATGCATTTTTTAAAAAAAGGTAAGCACCAGGCTGGCCAGTTGTATGGTGGTTAAAGTAGCTAGATACCACATGGCCAACTACTCAGTTTGAGTCTCAGACCCAGCTTGAAAAAATACACAGGGCACATGTGAGTGTGCACCTAAACTCTTGAGAGGAGAATGGAGGAGAGGGGATCGCAGCATGGCAATCACTCTGTGGAAAAATTACTTTCTCACTTTCCCCCTCTTTGTCTCTCTGTGAGCACATGTACACTAGCAAATTCTTTTTAAAAAAAGAAAAGTAAGCACCTAATCTTATATAGACTCCAAATACAATAGTTGACTGCAAATGCAATTCAATAAACTGGGTCTCATGGTGGAGATTTCAGACTGTGGAGTTGAGGAAACAAGAGGTATTTGAGACTAAGTTTTACTCTGACCTTAATTTGCATAATGTACAATGTTGACTTCTTCATTACAAGTAGAAATGTCTAGAATCACCTATACCTTCTAGTGAGTCTGGAGACAATATATATCCTTATATGCTACAAATACAGTGTTGATATTTAGGCAAATTTTGTTTGCATTATGCGACACCTTTGCATCTTTCTTCTCTCACATATAAACTGAACTATTTGGACCATTTGGACCTTAGCCAAGACCCACTCCTCTGTTGCCTTTTCTGTATCAAGGCAAAATAAGCAGAGGCAGAACATCTTGCCCTCAATTCCCTCTATTGCCAAGACTCTCCCAGAGAGTAAACTTAATAACGACAGTAATCTCCATAAGAAAAAATAATGGCACAAATCTAGTGTCTTGGAGCTTTGCTGTGGCCCTACCATATAAGAACTATTCTCTTAGTATTTTGGTAACTGAACCTCCTTGGACTGAAGGTTGAAAGGAGCTAATATTATTCTAAATCTTATCCTTTTGCATACAGGATAATGGCAAAACTCCAGCATAATAATACTGGAAATTTACATAATGCCCTTTTCACAGGCATCCATAGTACTTTGCAAAATTTCTTATGCATTTTCTCAATAGTAGATAAGAAGAGAGGGGAAATGATTGATTCTAGATGGGGAAAGAGGGATAAGCAAAACATGAATCCAAAAAATAAAATAGAATAGAATGTAAGGCAGAGAGCTTAATAGTGGACTCAACTCTGAACCTAATGTTCTTTCCACTATCCTTCTGATAGCAAAGGGATTTTTTTTCTTGTCTTGATTCTGCTATTCAATAGAACCAAGTACTGTTGAAAGGCAAAATGAGAACATTAAAGCAGCCCTTAGAATTGGACACAAGCTAGAGACAAATTTAGAAGGCAGGTTTATTAAATATGGGTTTCAAATAAACTTCCTTTTAAAAATTAAGAAATCAATAGGTCAAAATTAGGGGAAAAATATAAAATATCTACAAAACAAGCTGCATCTTGTGTATTCTAATGATAGAGGATATAGGAAATTGTTAGCTAAAAAAAAAAAGATTGCTTACTTCAAATAATCTGTAGGTAAACAGTAACAAATTATAATTTTCCTGATAAATTTCTCAAAGCAAAAATGCATCCAGTCTGGACTCACTAGGAATTTTTCAGAGTATTGAATTTATAAGGAAAACCAAAAATAACTTGAAATAGAAAAGTGAGGATGGAGGGTGGGTAATATATAGAGTGATTAAGGCTTGAGGTTGAAATTTTTTTAAGGCAATAGAAAAAAAATTTAAAAAAACCTAGTGATGTAATGATAGCCCCAGAGATTTAAAAGTGTTTCCTCAAATATAGATAGGGGATAAGAAACTCTGTAGAGAAAATAGGCCCATTAATAAATGACAAATGGGATGAAAAGAGATTTTGAAATAGTTGGGCTACTGAACTATTTGTTTTTGTTTTTGTTTTTAATAGATCTTTTAATAAGAAGAATAAGAGAGGGGCTAAGGACAGAGAAGGAACAGGACTTGTCAGCAGAATCCTGATAAATAGCAAGCAAGGGAATTCAGTCCTTGCAAAAATAAGGATTTTCCAAATCAGCAAACTTGGGGGATATGCTTTCCTACTGGGGATAAAAAGGACTGAGTAATTTATATTCTGAACCACATTTTCTCTTGCATCTTCATCCAGCCAGGATGATCAAACCATATTATAAACCTCAGAAACTGATTTAATTAATGCAAATCACCTGCCTTGCATTCTCACTCCTAATATCCTCAGATAATCTCTTATGCTTTTAACAAACATTAATTATCTAGTAGTGCCAAACACTGTACTAGGTACTTTGAATACAAAGAATGAAACATTATTATATTGTACAAGTCACCACATTGACTTTGGGTCCCTTAATTTTGGCTCAGGACACCCCCCCACCACCACCACCACACACACACACACACACACACACACACACACATCATATAATCATACATTTCTTTAACATGACATTTAACATGACCTATCTTCAGTCCCAAATTAAGTTCCTAGAAACTAAGTATCCATGACTCTGAACAAGTGAATTATATCTGTATAGCTCCCAGAAGGCCATTCTTCTCCAAAACATCATTAGGAAGAGTTTTAACTGAAAATGTAATTAAAGTATGTGGCTAACATTTTGAACTTTCAAAAGAATGAATACATAATTAAAAGTATTCCTCCCCTCTTAAATCACCTTCCTTTACCCCAAAACTGATCACTATTGAATTATTTATGTAGCCTTCCACTTAAGGAGAAGTACCACCATTTTGAATGTTATGTTCCTGCTTTATATTAAGTACTTGCCTTCTTTCTTCCTGTTGCCTGGAGAAAACAGAGTGATTAACATTCCTACTATCTTTACTAAATAACCCTAAACTCCCTACCTTAAGATGTTCCTTAGTGCCAGACCCCTTGCCCTGAGTCATGAAGACCATTAAGATTCTATTGTGTCTGTGTAAGTACTGGTAAATCCCCAATCCTAAAGATTCCCCAGGTAACAGTGCTTAATTTTGCTTTTGTGCAAAGCTTACTCAAGGATATTCCTTCTCCTTGTCACCTCCCTTCCTCAATAGTTACTGCTCCCGCTGCATCAATCAAAATGTGCCTTTATAAGCCCTCTTCTCCTTACACTTGGGGCTGTGGGGTCTTTGAGAGACATGAGTCCTCCCGCAGTCGCCAGCTCAATCAATAAAGTACAACTATAATTTGGCTATGTCTGGATATCCTCTTATTTCTCGCTGATTTGACTACGTTTGGAGATGATAATATACTTTTGAGCAGGGTTGTCACAAAAATTAAATCAGATAGTTTATGTGAAAGCAACTAGAATGTCTAGAATGTTAGGTACTTTTAGTACATGGGCTAATTAAATGAATGAGAAAGCAAATGAACCAATAATACTTCCAATTTTGTTTTCTATCTGATATCTATCTCCATCCACTAGAGAGCCTCATGAAAGTAGAAATCACCCTTTTCTGTCTTCATTCACTGTTAAATCCCCAGAGCCTAGAACTGTGCCTGCACATAGTAAAGCTTGAGTAATTGGCTAATGAATGAATAAATATAATTAGCTATCATTCTTACTTTCCTCTGACCTCAAGGTAAAGGGGCCTATTTAAGATTAAATTGTGGCCTTCTTTCAAGTGAGATTATTTGTAATTTGATCCTGAGAAAAAGTAAAGAACAAGGCTATTCCCAGATGGGGGTGAGAACCTGGCAACTCAATGTGTTCTGCCTGCCAAGATAATCTTACTTGAAAAGAGTCTGCATTGTCAGCAATTTTCTTAAGCCTCTTAGATTATCACTATAGACAGGTATGTTGAAAATTATTTTAATTACACTTAGAAAAAAGAAATAAGGTACAACACCTACATGGCTCAGTGTCTAAGTATGAGTCCCAGGGCATTTACCCAAGTTGCCCTATCCAAGGGATGAGTCTGTTAAAGACTGCCAAATCAAATGTAGAACACAAAGTGCACTCAAGGGTTTCTCTATAATAACATAAAACTCACTAGTGTTGCTTTCTCAGCTTGGAGAGAAAGAATTGAAGTTAGAGAAAGGTGTTAACCCTGGATCTCAGCTTGGAGAGAAAGAATTGAAGTTAGAAAAATGTTTTAACCCTGGCTGCACCTTTGGTATGAATGTCATCTGTCCTGTGTGTAACTAAAAGGGAGCAAAGTTGATAACCACTGGTCTAGACTAGACCCTTTCAGGTCCCATGAGACAATTGGTCAGATTTCTAGAGCTGTGTTTCTGGGGCAACCAAGGCCTTCAATTTGGGGATCATAGTATAATTCAAATAAATTGGATTGAGCTTTACTTGGTTCACTCTCAGCACATTCTTATAGTCAAAGGCACACAGTTGGGAAGTTACAAAGTATTAATAATTATTAGTACAATACTCTCTTCACTCTTTATCTTTTTGCTTCATTACTTGAGATCTCCAAGGGAAAGGGTGAATTCTATACACAGGGTAAGAACCTTTTAAATCCTTTCCCAATGCTGCCCCAACTTAGTAACCTAACATAGATGGTAGTTGCTCCTGAAAACATTTACCCTTAATTCTCAGTTCCTTCAGAATTCTATCCAACACACAATTTAGAGATCTGTCTCTTTTCTTTGCCACCGACCTGATGTCATTGCCAGTCAATCTACTTTGCCTCTTAGTTAGAGGGTACATGCTTTGCACACAGTTTTCCCTTCTAGACTTCAATGTTGATTGAGACAGATATCCTTTGTCATAATTACCTTCAAGTGACTTGAAGGATTTTTATTTGTTCTTTTTCTTAATTTTACACTTAGGTGCTCCAATATTTTCTTCCTTTCCGCTTGTACTTTCTATATTTAAAATGAGCAGGTATTGATTTTATAAGAAAATAGTTATTTTTAATTTTAAAAGTTTCATAAGCTCACTAGAGAAAACTTAAAAATTCAGACAAATAAGGAATAATGTAATCATTAAGAACACCTTGATTTTAATGCATTTCCCTTTAATCTACTAAATGTATACATGCTACATACACATATAAACTATACTGTGCTGTATTCTTTTTTATTTGACATCATATTATGAATATTTTCTCTTTTTATTAAAATCCTTCAAACTATTATTTTAGTTCTTCTACTGCATCCTACTGTATGGATATATAATTATTTACTCATTCTCCTATTGGAAATTTAGATCGTTTCCAATTTTCACAACTCTATAATTGATGTTCATTAATTTTTGCATCTATAATATTTCCTTAAAATAGATCACAAAAATTGGTATTTCTGAGCCAAACATAAAAACATTTCTTTAACTTATATGAAAAATTTCTACCCCAAAATAGAGACTGGTACAATGAACACCCTTATACATATCATCCATCAATATTTCAAAATATTGTAACATCTTTATTCTAAGCTAATTCATATGTGGTACATTATCTAATTGCTTTACATAAATGTACCAGTTTTCACTTTTACCAACACTGTGAAGTTCTCATTAATACTCTAGCCAGTACCAAGTATTATCTAATCTTCATTGACCAATTTGGTCAGCTATTTTAAATCTAAGTTGTTAGAATCTGAGTTTATATTTCCTACAAGTCCTGCTCAGATCCTCTAAGAATTAACTTCACCTCAGGACCAACAGATGGCATAATGGTTACATCGCTGGACTCCCACATATTTGACCATGGTTTGATTCACAGACTCGGCAGCTTAAAATTTATGCTGGGCACGTGTGCATGCATGCCCAAGATTCCAAGAGGAGAATGGAGGAGAAGGGATTGTGGTGTGTCCGTCTCCCCCCCCCCCCAGGGGGGGTGATTTCTTGCTTTCTGTCTCTCTGTCTCTCCAACAAGCACACACACCCTATAGTAAAAAAAAAAAAAAAAAGTTTCTCTCTCTAAAAAGAGAATTAACTTTATCTCACAATGTAGTTTTTGTCTTTCAAAACTGTCTGTCTATTTTCACTTGAGCAGGAGTTCAGACTTAACCTATACTCTTTTAGCCTCTAGAGAATGGAGGTGGGCAGCAGATCCTCTTCTGTGAGAGAGTACCCTAGATGTATTCAGGCAGGCAAACACCACTTCTGATCATCTGGATACTCATCAGGACTTACTGTGAGTAATGATGTTTGAAGATTGTAGGCAACTTGTAATCTCATGCTAGCTGTTTCCATCTGTCAGCTTTCTTGAGGTCTGTATCTTTGCTGAATGGACAAAAATGTAGAATATATAATTAAAAATAGCTTATTACGCATTATTAAAATTAGGTTGGCCTAGGGAAATGGAGTATCTCGCTAGCTTACTATTTGATTTGAGGCTAGATGTTGGCAAGTATAGAATTCTTCCTATTACTGTATAAATAATATGATTACTCTATGGTGTATTGGAAAGATCACTAAAGTGAGAATAAAGAGTCAAATTTTGGGGTCAGATGGTGACATAAGGGGTAACACAAGTGGATTTACATGAGAAGGTCCTGAGTTGAGATCTAAGAATCTCCCTGTGCATACCAGGCATGTGTGTCGCCATGATTCTGGTGGATGAAACAAGGTGGATTGACATGAAAACTCGGTTGGGAGTACTTATCTCTCTCTCTCTCTCTCTCTCTCTCTCTCTCTCTCTCTCTCTTTTTCTCTCTCTCTCATGGGAGAAATAAATAAGTAAACTTTTTAAAAGTCCAGGTGTAATCTTGACTCTTCTACTAATTATATAATATTAAGTTAGCTTTAAAATAGAATTATATTGGAGAAGTCACCTGCATCTGAGCTATGAGGAACCTTTTTCAGGGACTAGAAAACTGAAGACTTTCTGCTCAGATTTCACCCTCCATATCCCAATCTAAAGTGGTAGAGCATCCTCTGTATTCTCTCTGTCTTGCTCTCTCTTTTATAAAATTATTTTTTATTCTTAAGGTAAAGTATTTTCTTGGCCCTCTGATACTCTTTTATCTTGCTAATTCTTACCTTTCTCCCCCTCCCATTTAGGAGAGGCAAAGTGCAGGTCCTTTGAGAAGTCATCTGCATCTGAGCTGTGAGCAATCCGTTTTGCGTGTTGTGCGATTTTCATTTTTTGCTCTTTTTAAAAAAAAAAAAGAAGAAGAAAATTTATTATTGTTTTTTCTTTCTTTGTTTTCTTTTTCTTTTACCTTTATCACTGTGCTGCTCAGCCTCCAGACACTGTTTCAAGAGAGGTCAAAGTATACTGTACCCAAACAAATTATTACTATTAGGGTCAGAATAATCCTCAGTTCCCACTGAATCTGTTGCACAAAAGGAGGCAAACTGTACTGCAGAGATACTGCAGATGACCTTGTCCTGCATGCCTCTGAATGCTCAGACTGAACATCAAGAAATTAGGAAGATGGGACCAGCAGTTAGCGTAATAGCTATGTTCCTGGACTCCCATTTAGTCCTGGACCTGGTGGCTTAAACTCAGGCCGGGCACGTATGCGTGTGTGCCCAAGATCCCGAGAGGAGAATGGAGGAGAAGGGATTGCAGTGTGGCCATCTCCCCTGGGGGATGATTTCTCACTTTCTGTCTCTCTGTCTCTCTGTCTTTCTGGAGAGTGTGCGTGCCCTATAGCAAAAACCTCTCAAAAAAATTTTTAGAAAGAAATGTATAATCTATCAGATGACCAGAAACCACCACAGAGGCACAAGAAACATGAGAACCAAGAAAATATCTCTCCTCCAAGGGAAAAGAACATCCTCTCATCATCCACAGACAGTGGAACTCATGGAAATGTCTGCTAAAGAATTTAGAATATTCGTAGTGCCAAAGCTAACAGAGATGAAAGAGGAGATGATGAACTCCAGAAGATGCAGAAGAAAAGAGACAATGAATTCCAGGAGGTAAGGAAGTTCTTGCATAATCTAAAAGAGGAAATACCATAAAAAAGAATAAATTGTAACTGTTAGAGATGAAGGCTGTAATACAGGAAATCCAAACCTCCTTGAAAGTATTAGAAGTGATTAGATCATGCAGAAGAGTGAATCTCAGACGTAGAAGACAGAATCTCTGGTCTAGAAAAATTCATCACAAAGACTAAGAAAATAGCTCCCAAAAATCATAATAATATATGAGAAGTACTAGATACCATTAAATTTCCACTATCCAGATAATTGGTACTCCAAAAGGTGAAGAAACAAATAAGGGCATTGATAATCTATTCCATGAAATCCTGGAAGAAAACTTTCCAAACCTAGTGAGGCATTCAAATTTCCAGACCCTAGAAATCCAAAGGACCCCAGATAGAATCAAGCCAAGAAGATTTTCTTCAAGGCACATCATAGCCAGACTGACCAAAACCACAGACATGAACAAGATATTAAAATAGAAGACAGAAATGTCAGGTTATTTACAAAGGGTATTTCATCAGACTAACAGCAGACCTCTCATCAGAAACAATGCAAGCAAGAAAAGAATGGGAAAATATATTCAAAATGTTAAACAAAAAACAATTTCAACCAAGAATTCTTTACCCAGCAAGATTATCCCTCATATGAGAAGACAAGACAAAATCATTCTCAGATAAACAAAACCTGAAAGAATTTACCAACACCAGACCAGTTCTCCAAGAAGTTCTGAATGGAGAATTATTCCAGGAAAACTAAAGAGAGATACACAGAAATTAGAGTCTGAAAAAAAACAAGAAAATGGCCAACCTAATTATAGGGACAAATCCAGACTTGAATGTTAACTTCCAGAATATAAATGGAAAGATCAGATCACAACAGAAGAGAGATTAATTACATGAGTCTGAACTGGTGAAATATAATTTTATGACTTTTGACTAAAACATTACTGATTTTTTTCAATGCTTTGTTTTCCAGATTTAAAGACATTTGTCTTCTCTTGAGCTGTTTATAGATTCATCTACCTACTATTAGATCAGAATCCTAACCTTTTTCCTGGCTTTAAGCCTTAAACAAATTTCTTTCTCTTAACATTTTTTTAAATTTTGAGTTTTTAAAAGCTAAAACTACATTTCTTGATTAAAAAATAATTATATATATATATCCCACAGTAAGCTATATAACTTCAATATAACTTCAGCTAGGTGCTACTTTATAGTATATTCATTCTACTCAGAGTTTTATGCCTAAAGTCAGACATGTTCACAGATATATATATGTATATGTCAGTTGAACTTGCTATTGAAAATATCTCAATTAAGATAGTTTGTGAATCAATAAAATGTGAGTGTAAAAAAGGGCATGGAAAACATCTGTAGATACCAGAGACAGTGCGGGAGGAGGGTGGGAAATGGCAGAAGGTGTGAAGTAGGAAATCAAGGGGAAAAGGAAAAAAACAGGCAAAAACATATAAGAAATATGAAATGGAAAATTATTTGTTGACAATAACATATATGGTAATATCCTTGATTAAGCTAATACACAGTGTATTCTGAATGGGAAATAACATTTCATATGCTATGATGATGTACAGTGAGTGAATATAGAATAAATTTAAAAGAAAAAAATTACTTAAAAAAATCAATTTATATTTCATTTTGTTCTTAAATTTACTAAAGTCTCTTGTAGTGCTAAAATTCCACAACTCAACAATGTCTTAATTACTACCTATATTAAAAATGTACTTTAAAAGATGATAACTAGCATGGTAGTTGTTATTACATTATTTATAGAAGTAACATAAAGTTAACCAGTGGTATGCTGGTAATAAGTGTTTAACAACCAGTTCTCTGGAGAAAAAAAGCCCTGATATGTATCACTGGCCTCATTCCAAAGTATAAAGGCTCCCACCATAGATCATTTGAAGCTACCAACTTGAAGTCCTGAATGTGGAATACGGAAGAGATAGACACAATCATTTCACAAACCAGTATAAACTGGTTCTGGCATAACAGTGGCCCTGAATTCCAGGTAGAATATATTCAGTTGCATATAACAGAATAACCAACTATGGGTATGCCTGAACAGTCATTTAATTTTTCCATGTAATAAGAAATCTAGAAGTAGTGATTCAAAGATTGAGCAATTTCACCATCTCAGGATGTTGGATCAGTTTAAAATTCTCTTGGTCTTCTACTCCATTGTTGCAAAATAGCTAGTGTAGCTCAAGGTTTCTGTCCTTTTAAGATATTGTCTAAGTTAGGAAAGACATGAGAGTAAATATATTTTTTCTCCTTCTATTTAAAAAGGAAATATTTTACTCAGAACCCAAGCAACCTTCTCCTTATGTGTCATTAGCCAGGACTGAATCACATGTCTATCTTCAGATTTATCACTGACCGGAAGGATTTGAATTAGTCTAATAGTCTCAGGCCTATTGTGATTTTAACTCTGGGACCAGAAATAGCATTAATATAGGCAAATTACAGTGTCTGCTACATGTAAAAAAGTTTGAACTAAAAAATGCTGATGCTTTCCACTGTATATTCCGATTCAATTTGGTAATTATTGGGTCCATTCAATGGGCAAAACAAAAGAATGTATAGCTTTCTCTCTTTTGTCATGATCACATGCTCAAGAGTAGCTTTATAGATGACTTCCCAGCACAGGCATTAATATACTTAACCTTTTTTAGCTTCTTTATGTTCCTAGCATAGTCCTATTTTTAAGTGTCAAACCATATCAGAAATTAACTTCCAAAGAAATTTTATTTAATTAACGTGAACCCTTAAATCAAGCCTTACAAGAATAAATAGTCCTTAGTCAATTAAAAAATGTAGTACCAATTTAAGACTTTGATCATCATGTGATATGTCTATGTAATGTGCTCTATTTTATTTATTAGTAAATGCTAATCAGTTTATAGATTAGTTTATAATGCATGTATTAAATTAATAAAATTTCATTTATTAAAGATGATTCTATAGTATACAAATAATGTTTTATTCGATGCTTCACTACGTAACATTCAGAAAGTTTGCTATAATACACCCAAATTGAAATTGGAGTGTATTCAGCAAGTCTCTGAATAAAAGTAAATATATAAATAATTGAGCATGGAAAAGAAAAGCTTGTAAAGTCTGAAGATTCTCAAGCTTTTCACCTATAGCCTTTAAAAATTATAAATCCTGCTTAGATTCTGCTTCTTTATATTTTCCTAATTATCATTATATTACTCTATTTATTTGTAAATGCAAATTTTAAAATGCTGCTATACAGAAGTTTCTGTTTGTTTGTTTGTTTTTAAGGTTTCTGCCATTGGGCACATGCACTCACCAGCAAGAAACAGAGAGAGGCAGTGAGAGAGAAAGTGAGAAATCACCCCCAGGGTGATGACCACACCACAATTCCTTCTCTTCCATTCTCCTGCTGGGATTTTGGGCACATGCCCACACATGTCCAGTGTGATTTTTAAGTCACTGGGTCGTGGACTTGAACTACAGTCAACCATGTGGGAGTCCAATGCCTCAACCACCATGCCACCTGCAGGTCTCCAGAAGAAAAGACTTGATAAGACAAATGTCATGTTGCAGCAAAAACTAAAACATTACATTAAATTTTATTAAAATCTTCAAAAAATTAATAAAGAAAAGAAAATCTTACCACAGAAAAATATTGGCTAATTTATCTTGACTTGAATTTCCAAAATGGCAGTCTGCTGACCAAACACAGCCCACAAATGTGTGCTTAGTCTATATGTTTAAAAGCGAAGAAGTCACATACACACACACACACACAAAAATACACAGGCATGTGTGCTCACTAGGGGGAAAGAGAGTAAGAAAGTGAGAAAGCAACCCAGCAGGTCTGGGACTTGAACCTCAGCCAGCCATGTGGGAGTCTAGCATCTCAACCACCATAACATCTGCTGGCCCATCAGCTTCTCTTAAAAGTTATTAAGAACTGGCAGGATTTGGTCTGTATTCCCAGCTGGCACTGACTCCCCATTCCCATACCCCACTGTAGACAAAGCCTCTGCTACCTTCCAACCATTCACAGTCCCCACCATGCAATGGGCTCCATGTTAGCATTTATCATCTCCACCTCACCAGTTTCTCTCATTTAGAGCACCTAGCCTTCATATGGTTGTGCATGTGGTTCCTTCATAAAGACACTCTTCACTAAGGAGGCCAATGAGATCTGCCACCCTCTCTCCCCCTTACCAGGTATAACATGGAGAAACTCTACTTGCCTAGAGGTGGCATCATTTTCTAACTTACAAAAGGAGACTAGCAGTCCATGCTGGATTCTAATCTAAGCCCTGAAAATCCTAAGAGCAAGAATTTTGTCTTTATTTGTCTCATTTGACTTTGTAATCTTTGTTCTAGAAATATAGAACAAAGAAATTATTCTTAAATACATTTTTTAGTCTCTACCTGCTACCAAAAATTACTTTTACAGATTCTTAAGATAGTTCAGATATATTTGTAGGAATACCAACACATTTATAGTCATTATCTATGGGCTCTAGACCTCCTTTGGGATGAATTCTGTGGACCAGTAAACACTTGACTGATTGGATAGTTTCATACTGAAATATCCTACTTCCACTTCCTATTTGTCATGTACTACAAGTCCTTGATGGAACTGGCATCCAGACACCCTAAGTCCATCTAGTCTGTCCCACTCCCCCTTGCCCAGCTGTGCACCTAAAATTCCAATATTCGTTACAGTGAGTTACCAAAAATGTAACAGTAAATGCCATCAATCCATTCTCTACTTCCACGGCAAAGCAAGCTTTATTTATAGATGTACACACATACACCAAAAAAACTACAACATTTGGTTCAGCTTTTGGCTCCATTCAATTGTATCCATTATTTTAAAAAACTATATACAGAATGATTTTTGTTCATTTGTTTACTAATTTATTCTCTTCTATAAAGGATTGAGGTGATTTATGAAAATAAAAACAAAAGTAAGTAAAATTTGATTTTAAAAATCAAGACCAAGAAAAATTTTAATTAAAGGTCATAAATAGGAGTAAGGAGTCAAATATCCAAAGCCACAAAAATGCTTCTGAACTCCCTAGTAAATCAGAAGAAAAGAAAAACAAAATGAATTTACTAATTTGTCCCTATGGAAAAACGCATGCCAATATTCCCCTCAAAGAAGCTACACTTTCTTTAGTCCCTAATTCTGAAAGAAATTTATGATGTGTGGACAGCAATGGTGGCTGGGGAAAGCTGGCCATGGACTATCTTGAATAATTTTCTTTACAAAAAAAAAAAAAAGAGTGATTTCACAAAACTTTTTCAGGGCACCTCAAGTGAAAGGTGAAGGTGTGACACAAAATATGACTCAGAGGAGGCAGTTCTACAAATTACACTGAAAAAAATATTCAAGGAAGCAGCTTTCTGCTTTTGCATTCTGATCTGTGAAGGAACCTTGAAGCAGTATTTCTCAATGACCAGTCCATAGATCCCACATCAGAATCACCAGGGAGTACTCATTAAAACCACACAATCTCCAGAGCTACAGACTAGGGTTCTCTGGGGGATGAGCCTGGAAATTTGCAGCTTTTACAAGTTCTGTACGTAATTCTTAAATCCTGTCAGCACCATAGATCCTCTGCCCTAGAGCAGTAGTCTTTACAACTTTTTTGTTTGTGTTTTTTTAAAAGGATTATTTCATTTTATTTATTCATTATTTATTTTTTATTTTCACCAGAAAGACACACGCAGAGAGAGAAGGAAAGTGAGAAAGCAAGCCACCAGTCCAGGACTCGAACCATGGTTGGCCATGTGGGAGTGTCCAGCGCCCTAACCCCTACACCACCTGCTGGTTCCCTGTTTGTGTGTTTTAAAATAATTTTTAAAAAGTAGATGCCATTTTACAATTTTTAAGTTGACATCTAAAATTTCTTATTCTAATTTTAAATAGCTCTCAAATATAATATCTGGTGTATTATAAGATTTGTGTTTTCAAATATATCCTTAATATCACTTTAAATGTATCCAATGAAGCTTAAATCAATTCTAAATAAATAAATTCTTCCTCAGTGTCAAAATTTTTACATATTCTCCTTGAACTCATGTTTTTGTCACATTTACCTGACAGAATTATATTCTGATGCAATGTATGCTATGCTTAAGTCTTTTTTAAAAACATCCTATCATATTTCTCTGTAAAATAAGTATATATGTATATTGAAATTTTATTTTATTTTATTTCCTGTGACCTTAAGGTGCTATGTATTAAAATTTCTCTAGATTTGAGTGAGTATAAAAATTTCATTAGTATACAATCGACAAAAGCATATACATATTGGATGTTATATATTGCATATGATATATATTTTAGAAATGCTTTTATTAGTTTGACGGATAGGTTTTTTTCCCTCAGTTCATGTATTTATAGGAGAGTATTACTTATTGCTAGAATTAGAAGAGTATTACTTATTGCTAGAATCAGGGCTGGCTTAGTGGTACAGTGGTAATGCACTGCACAAGCAATGCTGGATCCGTATGGAAGATCATGGATTCGGTTCATGGGACAATTGTACACATTGGGTATGTGTGCCCCAACTCTGGCTCTTGAGGAAGACTGGGGAGATGGGAAAGATTGTGATCTGAGACCCTGGTGAGAGTGCTTGTCTCCCTCTCCCTCTTATGAAAGAAACTTAAAATAATCATAATAGTTAAAAGGCTTCAGCATCAATTGTACTTACATGCTTTGCTTTACATAGAGTACTCACTGAGAAAACTTGTTTACACAAATAAGTAGATAGGAATGGAAAGTATTTTGTTAGAACAGTGTTACTCAAAACTTTGACCTCTTGAATTATAAGCCAGAAATAGCAAGAAAAACTTTACATATTTTAAGCAAATACTGCAAGAGGGTAACTACTTTAAGACCTCATAATGTCATTGGTCTGTGACTGAGAAAGCATTGGAGTTGAGAAGGGCACAACTTTTTCTGTGCCAAAGATTCTGTGAGTGTGATTAATACTTCAGAAAGCCAAAAATCATATAGTAATTCATCATAAAAATTTAATTTTAATAAATTTATCTGACAGTTCAATTAGATCTCCCTTCAATTTTGTTGATAGCAAATAATTGAACACCACCTTATTTGAAAAATATTCTGTAATCTAGTCATTGTCACTCACTCTCTTTAATCCTAATACCAACATTTTGAATTGTGGTTAGTTTAATACTCTAGATATTTTTACACGCACCCAAAGCAAGTCATTGAAGTAAGATTCCAACTGGTTGGGAGATATTCCATTCTTTTAAAAGTAAGTGAAGGGTGGCTGGCAAAGGGAAAGTGAGAAAAGTGGCATTCTCAGGTAGATCCATTTCAATAGAGAGTACTTGGGAAAATTGAGGATCTAGGAAAAGATCCTCTAAGAATTACTCTTGCTTCCAGATTTCTTATCTTTTTTTTTTTTTTTTGGAAGAGGTTTTTGCTGTAGCGTGTGCGCTCGCCAGAGAGAGAGAGAGAGAGACAGAGAGACAGAAAGCAAGAAATCAGCCCCCAGGGGGGATGGCCACGCTGCAATCCCTTCTCCTCAGTTCTCCTCTCAGGATCTTGGGCACGCACACACACTCGCCCGGCGTGAGTTTTAAACCACCCAGTCCGGGATGCGAACCGCAGTTGACTACGTGGGAGTCCAGTGACATAGCCATTACGCTAACTGCTGGTCCCGCTTCCAGATTTCTGTAAAGTCTTTGTGAAAGTTTATATACTTCAGTTTGAAAATCATTAAAGTAAGTATTTGGACACACTGAGCGAAAATACTATTTTTAAAGAGATGTCAACAGTAAAAGAAAGTCCCCAAATTTATCTCGCTCTTTTCAACTCCCTAGGTTCACTCCAAGTGTAGGTACAGCCTGGATTGAGACAGTTATAGCTAGGGCTAAAGAAAAGGTACCCTCCACCCCCCCAAAAATATGGTCATAACAAACAGGAAGGAGTATGTGGGTGATCTTTAAGAGCTAAGAATTTTTGCTATTATGATTTTACTAGTGGTTCTCTCCTTATTTTAGCTAATGGAATTCATAATCCCCTCAAGGATTGAACTGGCTTTGGGTCAGAGAGAACCAGAAGGTCCTTGAGTTTCCTGACTGAAGAATTTTGTAATTTTGTTACCACAACTGAAGCTGAGAGAGGCAAAGGTGGGAAAGCGTCTCCTTTTTTACATTAATATAAAAGTAATTGCCTCTACTCTTGGAGACCTGGCTTAATTAGACTAATCTGATTTTCCACTGGCAAAACTAACACTAAAATGGTATTTCTCTGAGTTCTCTAATTATAGAGCAATCACACTTTTTCTTAACAGATACTAAAATCAAATGCTATATTGTTGGGTGAGGTCATTGTGAATATATTGTCAAAAGGCCTATTTTGAGGGACCACATGAATTCCAGTAAATCATATGCAGCGATGGAAAGCAAGAGATAGAAAATTTACTGAAGAAACAAATTTTATGAATTGCTACTATAATTTATCTTGACAGCGTAAGGTTTCACAAGTTGTTTCATAAGAAGTATGCTCATTGACCAAAACCTCTGTACTTGTAACCTCATCCTCCTTAATTACAACCCTTTTCTAGTTTCCCCTGTTATTCACTACCCCCATTCACTTTCTTACCTGAATAGTCTGAACAGTATGATGGACTTTTTAACAGATATTCTCACTAGCACTCTGAGTCTCTTTCCTCACTTGAATTCTTCTTACTCATTCTGCCAAGTCCCAAGTCAGAGTCAAACTATCCATTCTCTGTAGTATGGCTTCTAGTTTGTCAGATACTGCTGAAGAAAATGGTTTAACTACTGATTCATGCCATGATAAATCTGTACTTTCCAAACTCACCTTGACCCTTAGCAATATTTGATAATCCTTTCACTCTTGCCTGGTTGGCTTAGGTGCTATTCCAAATCTCAGATCATCACATTTCCAAGATTTCCTAACACACCTTCTCAATCAACAGATGAACAAACTTTCTTTCTTTAAAATAATTAACTAATTAATTATTGTGTTTTAATTTGCTATACAACACATGTACTCACCAGAGAAAGAGAGAGAGAGAAGTGAGAAAGCAAGCCACCAGGTTCAGAACTCAAACTGTGGTTGACCATGTAGAAGTCCAGCACCCCAACCACCATGCCACCTGCTGGCCCCAGATGGCCAAACTTTCTACTTGAGAAAAACTAGTGTTTAACTTCACTCCTTCCACTTCTAATTGTCATTTACAGCTTCATCCCCCTTGTCTACTGTTCCAGAGGACAATGCTGTACATAAATTATCCCCTCTCAATATAGTTTTTGATTTTTAAGCTCTTTCCTCCAAAGTCTGTATATATTTTTATCAGGCAAATATTCTCCTTGGAATTCATATTGCAAGTTGAACAAATGGGCATTGGAATTGGAATGTTAGGAAATAAAAAGTTCTGATTGGCTATAGAAAAGAACACATCAGAATAATAAGTGTTCTTCCTCTTTGAGCCATTCACAGGCAAAGACAGAAAGGAAGGTGAGTTAGGATGTTGCTTGTCCATTAAATATTTTTTAATTCTATCATAGTTCTGCCAAATGTCACAACATGAAATTTTAAAAACCTATGCTGAAGGATCAATGCCATTTTTGTCCTCTATTTGTTATCCCCTGTCACATGAGTAATCTAAGATTGCTACTAATAATAATTAGTCCACCCAGTTCTTTCTTTTAACTGTAAAGAGTTTGTTTACCTTCATTCACTTGAAACATTTTGTAGAAATTCCTAGGGCAACCTATGTGAATTATGATTGACCTGATACAACAGTTCTAATTTAATATAATACACACTAGGTATCATATAAAACTTACAAGTGACACATGTATGCTTGAAAAATGGTATTTGTAGAGATTGCATAAGAAGTTTTGATGGAAGGGGATACTTAGGAAATATCTGTGCCTGTCTAATCAACGGTAGGTCCAGGATTTGTAGAATCCTAAAGCATATACAATTTGGAAAAAAATCTCTTTCCAAAAGACAATACAAAATTATGAATACAAAATGAAGTTCAGAGCCTTTTTTAAAAGTTTGTGAAAATGATGGGCACTGAAGCTTAAGCTTCATATAAACAATTTTTTAAAATCTAACCAGGGGGCATTGTTTAATCCCAAAACCCTTGGGACCAGCAGTTAGTGTAATGGCTATATCGCTGGACTCCCACGTAGTCGACCGCGGTTCGAGTCCCGGACCTGGCGGCTTAAACTCACGCCGGGCGCGTGTGCGTGCATGCCCAAGATCCCAAGAGGAGAAAGGAGGAGAAGGGATTGCGGCATGGCCATCCCTCCTGGGGGGTGATTTCTCGCTTTCTGTCTCTCTGTCTCTCTCTGTCTGTCTGGCGAGCGCACGCGCTCTATAGCAAAAACCTCTCCAAAAAAAAGAAAATCCCAAAACCCAAGCCAAACAAACAAAAACCCACTAAAATGTGAACACTTAACATGAGCCAGGCTCTTTACATAGTATTACACTTCTTGTTCACAACAAACTTATCAGGTCAATATTACCATGTTCATTTTTACAAAAGTGCAGTGTGAGGCACAGAGAATTTAGAACTTGCTAACAGGCAGCTCACAGTGAAGCCGAGATCCAAATCAAGTTCTGACAAATTAAGTCTTGCATTATTTCCACTAGAATACTCTGCATTTAAGATTTCCACAAAGACTAAGAATTCAAGTTACTTTGAAGAACACCACTAGAAATTAGATGGAAATGCTGTTAATACTTGAAGCTAACAAGACTTAACTCACATTTGAAACCTTCATATTGTGCCCCATAGAGAGTAAGCATTCCATAGAGGTTTGTTGCCATCAGAGATGGTATTGATGAGTTATGTTTGACAGGTCCCCATTTTCTAACACAGTAGGAATTCCATAATGCAGAGACAAGGTGATTCTATTCTCTTCACTCAAAGACTTCAGAATACAATTTTAGGTGTTTGGCTAAAGCTGAGATAAGAAGTGCTCAGATATAGTAAGTATTTTCAGTTGACAAGCTGCTATTGATGCTGAGGTTACATAAGACATGTTGATTTTTGTTTTAGGGCCATTGTGACCTCAAGTGTAGCTATAATCAGTCCAATGCAATAGGGTTTCAAGATCAGTAGCACACACACAAAAAAATGATGACTTAACTGAATGGGAAAAGAAGGTACATTTTTTTCAAAAGTCTTCTTTATTCTTAGCATAAAAATTTCCCTTCAAAATGATAAGTGGTACAAACTCTTCAGGATCTTACATGCCCTCAAAAATAAGGTGAGTCTTTGATGGAAGCTGCTAAATGATAACTGTAAAAGAGGGTCTCTCACTATCAACCCAGGTTAAAGGCAGATATTTAAAATGGTGTTTCTTCCCACAGAAGTTCTAAAATAGATGACAACTACTTGAAGGAACTGAATGAGGATTTAAAGCTAAGGAAACAGGAACTGCTAGAGATGCTAAAACCTCTAGAGGATAAGAACGACCTTTTATTCCAGAAGTTAATGTCTAACTTGGAAGAAAAACAAAGAAGGTAATGGCTCCCTACTTGGGATTCTTATAGATAGAAGGGCTGGAGAACTTAAACTGCGTAGATTGGTAATAGTTATTTGACTTTATTTTTAATTAACAGGTTTGGACATTTAGCTGTAGTATGTAAAAATCAAACAAACATATAACCAGAAAAATCAAGATGACAAATCTTTCATCTTCTTTTAGTAAAATTAAATATGGCTCATTGGAGCTACAGTTAATATATACTCATTATTTCTTTTGCTCTTTAGGGTGCCCACACACACACACAAAAAAGAAAAAAAAAACAGGAATGAGCATTTAATAGCATACATCTATCATGGTCACACTGATAGCTTTCTTATTCATGCTTGTAGAATCACCTTAGGAAAGATTATACTGCTCTTCCTATGCTGTGAGATGGAACAGCAATCTTTTCTAGAGCCCTCTGAATGAGGGTTAGCCTCTAAACATACTAGGTAGTTATGGTCTTTACTAGAAAATTCACGCCATTCTTTACACAGTTTTCTTTATTTCTAGAAAAATCTCACCTCAATGTGTCTACCTTAGTTCCGTATCTTTATTAGCATCTCAAGGAATTCAGGGTGTTTTTGTTTGTTTGGTTTGGTTTGGTTTTAATTTTGTTTATTAATCCATTTAGTTTTTAATTTGACCAGAGAGAGACACAGAAAAAGACAGAAAGTGAAAATGCAAGCCACCAGTTCCAGGACTTGAATGTGGTCGGCCATCGGGAGTGTTCATCATCTTTACCATCATGCCACCTGCTGGTCCCAACTAGGGTTTTTGGACAATGAAAGCCAGGCAGAGAGTTGTGGTCAAACAGGAGCTTACAACCCAGCAACACAAACTTCTCAGGACAGGAGAATTCAAAGGACTGACTGATTAGAATTTGAGAGGAATCAGTAAAAAGGACAGAAACATAAATTAATTAAAGCCTTTAAAGAATATTTCTCTTACAGTCAAAGATTTAATAATGATTCAAATTTTGTCAGAAACTTAATGACTTGTACTCTCTGCAGCTACCATAAGGATTTAAATGGTTTTCCCAATAAACTAAAATGTGTTTATTTTGAGAATCAAGGGGATATGAGGAAGCAGACCAACATGAGGTATAGAGTAACTTTGGGATTTATCTTTAAGACAGTAGGTTCTTCAACTTCCTCTTTTACAGGAACAGAACCACCCCTTTCTCCTCCAAAGTCATCATACACCAAAACATTCTTCTGAGGAAGTGGAATGGGATCTCACTGATTGTTGGAGACCTAAATTGTGATTATTAAAGGACATGGAATTCATTACATAGCACAAAGCTAAATCAAATGTCAATGAAGAATGGAATCGTTTTAGTCATAGTAGAGTATTTTCTGACATCTTGTAGAATTTTAATATTTTCCTGTAGGACATATGTATGTTTTATAATGTCTCTCTTCATTTTAGTCTGCAGATCATGAGACAGATCATGGCAGGGAAGGGATGTGAAGAATCCTCAGTCATAGAGCTAATAAAGGAAGCAGAGGAGATGAAACAGAACCTGGTAAGAAATTGCTGGATATTCCAGAGAATGGCCTCCAAAAGAGGATTCAGTTCTATTGCATTGTCACATGTGAAAAGAAACAGTATTCATTTCTAGCATTTGATGCCCCAACACTCATATCTCATTGATCTAGAAAGTCCAAAGTGGTCCAAAGGGAAAAAGAGGAAATGTTGACAAGAGCAAGGACTAACTAAAAGAAATTATATTATTTGACATTTTTACAACTTTTCATCTAGGGGTTAATGAATATGAGCATATTAATTCTTCACATTTCAGAAAGAATAGAAATGTTTATGAAAATAAAACAAATAGCTTGTTCTGAGAATGTCTCACATTTTAAAAATCAACAATTTAAAGAATCTTCAAAATTAAAAATTAGTAGTTTAAGCCCTAGAGAAACTGCTATATGATGAAAAAATCTTAAGCATAAGAATTAATTTCTATTGATACCATTTCATAATCACCATAATGAAAGTTTTGTTATTTTTCTAACCATCAACATTATCATCAACATTAAACTTATCTCTCATGCTCTTAGGTTTGAGGTAGGTCAATTCATGAACTTCCTCTGAGTTGACTATGTCCCTGAACCCCTTTCTCATCATTATTAGTAATTTCTTACTTTAATGACTGAACAAACATATGTTTCTGTCTGTTTGCTTCCCTGACACACCACCAACAGGAAAGGAAAAACAAGATGCTTCGGAAGGAAATGGAGATGCTATGGAACAAGGTATGCTGAAAGTATTGTCTTCCATGGGGCCAGCAGATGGCATAATGGCTACGTCGCTGGACTCCCATGTAGTCAGCCGCGGTTTGAGTCCCGGATGCGGTGGTTTAAACCCACGCTGGGCATGTGTGTGTGTGTGTGTGTGTGTGTGTGTGTGTGTGCCCAAGTTCCTGAGAGGAGAATGGAGGAGAAGGGATTGTGGCGTGGCCATCCCCCCTTGGGAGTGATTTCTCGCTTTCTATCTCTCTGTCTCTCTCTGTCTTTCTGGCGAGTGCCAAATAGCAAAAACCTCTCAAAAAAAAAAAAAAAAAAGAGAAAGTATTGTCCTCTAGATCATAATGGAAAGAACCTCCCTTTCCTATGGGCTTCATCCTCTTTTTTTCATGTACCTGCTTCTACTTATGCCTCATTCTAATCCATTCTTTGCACAGAAGTCAAAGGGATATTTTTAAAACAATTAAAGCATTACTTTCATGAAAACCTTAACAGTCACTCCTTGTTGTGGCATAATCTGGCTTTTGCCTACCTTCTAGACTACTCTCAAAACTCCTCCTCTTGCTTTCTTTTTTTTTTAAATATTTTTAAAATTTCATTTTCTTTTATACAATCACATAATTTAGCTTACAAAATGTGTATTTCAACATGTGAATATTTCTCCCTAATCCAGTTGATAAAAGTATAAAATTATCTTCAGCAGATAATATACACATTCACTTCCTTGTGGTCTCTGAATTGTGCTAAAACATCCTATCTTAAGGCCTTTGATCTTGCTTTACCTTCTGTCTATAATGACATTTCTCATGGCTAGCTCATTCTCATCCTTCAGGTTTCAGGTTAAATGTCTCTTCTCAGAAAATTCCCTCTTGTTTATACCATTTAAAAGGCATCCTCCAATTACTTTCTATTTTACAACTATATTCATGTTCTCCAGAGCACTTTTTATATTATAAACATGTTATTATAACACATTTTAATATTATAAACATATCATCTTGATTGCTTTGTCTGAATCCCTAGCACTTAGCAGAATACCTGGAACATAGTAGATAAATGTGAGTTGAATAAATTAATTAATAAATTAACCCAAATGCCCCTTTTATTTTACAACAATCACTAGACAGTTTAAGATAACAATATTAGACCATTTTTGCTAGGAAATCTTGGAGAGAGAAGGATTCCTTTGTAGACTAAGCTATGCAACTAGAAGAACAGATTATGTCTTGTGATAAAAACAGTTGTTCGATGTGATCTCTGCTTTTTTCCCTTTACATATAATAATTGCCCAGATTTATGGAGTACAATGTGACTTTTCGTTACAAGAATACAATATGGAGGCCAGCAGGTGGTATAGTGGTTATGGCACCGGACTCCCACGTGGCTGACTGTGGTTCGAGTCCTGGACCAGGGAGCTTGAAACTCACACTGGGAGCCTGTGTGCATGCCCAAAATCCTGAGAGGAGAATGGATAAGGGATTGTTGCATGGCCATCCTCCTGGGGGATGATTTCTCGCTATCTTACTGTCTCTTTCTGTCTCTCTAGTGAGCACACATGCACTATAGCAAAAATCTCTCAAACAAAAAAAAGAGAGACAGAATATAATATGCAACAATTAAATCAGAGTAATTGGTATATCCATCATCTCAACCATTTGTTTTACTTTGTGTTAGGTATATTCAATATCCTCTTTTTAAAACTATTCTGAGGTATGCATTAAATTGTTAACTATCAATATATTCACTCTACTGTACTTCATAAAATAAGAAATTATCCCTCTTATCTATCTGTAATTTTGTTTTCATTAACCAAAATTTCTCTATTTGTCTCTTCCCTCCATCCTTCTGGCCTCTAATTGATAATTGGCTTTTTTCTTATTCTCACCTTTCTATAAATAATCAACATACCTTCAACCCTGCATTTTGTTCTGAGATCTGCTTGTAGTTTTCAGTGGCAGCTACTAATTAGTTCTATGAATTGTTAGAAGTTTTAGTTACTAAGTTTTTGGGTCCTTATGATAGAAATGTTTTAAAATAACTCCTCTTCAAAAGCCAGCTTGCTTCTCAGAGCTTCTGAATGACTTTTTATAAGGGATGTCCGTATACCTTGGCTTGTGATCAATTGTCCCTTACTCATATTTGGATAGGGAGAAATGGAGAATTGCATGCCTAGACATTAGAAACACATTTTTCAGAGTCACAAAGATCTGGTTCATATTTGCAGCTCTGTACTTTCCTATTTGTGTGCTCTAAACAAATGACTAAAACTCCCCAAATTTCAGTTTTCTCATCTATAAAATGGAAATGAAAATGGTCCCCAAAGAGCTATGAGTTTTAAATAAGAACGTCTGTAATGTAGTAGTGAGAGTAAGTATTATAAAGTAGTAAGTAGCTTACAGTAGTGATTGGCATATATTAAGGGCTCAGTAAGTGTTTTTTATTATCCTAAGTTATACTCAAGGGACCAAATGAAAGGGCTCATTACATCCTGAACCCCCTTAGGTGGAACATATTTCATTTGGGGCCCTGAGAAGCTTCAGATTGGCAGGAACCAAAAATCTTGACCTGTATTGTTTTTCTACTTTGCTCATTAATTACCACTGATTTAAAGCTTTGCCAAAATGTCTTTCCACAGACATTTGAGACAGAAGATCTCATTGATCAACAAAAAACACCACAGATAAAAACCAAGGCAGACTTGCAGGATGGAAAGGCAAGTGTACATCAAGTACTTAAAATTTCAAGATCGCTCATCCCACACAGCTGGAAACAGCCTATTAACAATCAAGGCTAATTTGGGAAGACAGATAGGTAGAATCTGGGTCTTTAGGATATAACGGACTTATAGTCTACTCAGATATTGTACATCTTTCCTGGGGCCTTCTATTCCTTTAGCTCTCTTTCATCCTAGGCTCTCAAATCCCCCTCATCAACTATGAAGACCAAAAATGAATTGGAAACATCATCTGCAGAGAAAGTGAAGGAAATGAGGAAGGTAGTACAGTCACTTTGAACAGTAGCAGATTTTAGAGCTGACAAACTGGAAATATTTAATGCAGCAATTATGTGCCTCAGTTATAGTGTGCCCCTGACCACTGTAAATTTGTATAGGTAATCTAGTTTTCTTAGAGTATCATATTTGATTTAGAGTGACATCTCAAAGATCTGGAAAATAATGTTAGCTAAAGTGAAGTGAAAGAAGCTATACCAACAATGACAACTCCACAATACTGTGTGATGTCAGAATATTTATTAATTTTTTTTGAAAATTTATTTAGATGTATCACATTCATATCTCATCTTTGCATAACAAGTCATTCACAGAAAATGATCATTTTCATTTAGATTTTACCTTTTAGAAGGTGGATTATATAGGAGAAGCCAATTAGGAGAACTTTTTTTTTTTTTGAGAGAGTTTTTTTTTGCTATAGGGCGCATGCGCTAGCCAGAAAGACAGAGAGAGACAGAGAGACAGAAAGCAAGAAATCACCACCCGGGGAGATGGTCATGCCACAATTCCTTCTCCTCCTTTCTACCCTCAGGATATTGGGCACACACACACGTGCCCAGTGTAAGTTTAAGCTACCGGGTCTGGGACTCGAACTGCGGTCGACTACATGGGAGTCCAGCGACATAACCTTTACACTAACTGCTGGTCCCAAGGAGAAATGATTTTAAAATGTTTTATTGTGAGTCTATTACATAAAAATTCTGCTATGAGTTTTTTATAGTATATTGATTTCTGATTTCTGATCTCAATTTACTTTTTCACCCAGAGGCTCTTTCTTCCACCAGGAAAAGCAACAGAGGAAAATGGAATGGGTCAAATATCAAGAACAAGCCAACATCCTTCAGGTACAAAGGTCTTCTGAGGCTGAACATGGGATACATTTTTATTTACAGAACATATATGCTTTTAGCTTTATTTTTTTTAAAAGAATTCTTTAACTTTATTTATTTATTTATTTATATTTGACAAGAGGAGAGAGAGAGAGAGAGAGAGAGAGAGAGAAAGTGAAAAAGCAAGCCACCACGGGAACCAGCAGTTAACCTAATGGCTATGTCGCTGGACTCCCATGTAGTTGACCGCGGTTCGCGTCCCGGACCCGGTGGCTTAAATCTCATGCCGGGCACGTGTGCGTGCGTGCCCAAGATCCCGAGAGGAGAGTGGAGGAGAAGGGATTGCGGCGTGACCATCCTCCCTGGGGGGTGATTTCTCACTTTCTGTCTCTATGTCTCTCTCTGTCTGTCTGGCGAGTGCACGCGCCCTATAGCAAAAACCTCTCAAAAAAAAAAAAAAGGAAAGAAAAAGCAAGTCACCAGGACCGAGACTTGAAACACGGTCAGACGGTCAGCTGTGTGGGAGTCCAGCACCCTTAACCACCAGGCTACCTGCCGGTCCCAAGCTTGATATTGTTAAACCCAACTTCCTCCTACTGTATTATCAATTATCCTTCTAAAAGAAATAAATCATGAGAAAAAAATGTTAAAAGAACAATTAATTCCCAAACATACAGTCAACTGATTTTTGACAAAGGATACTAGTTAATCCAGTGGGAAAAGGAAAACTTCTTCAGGAAATGGTGCTGGAAAAACTGGATTTCCACTTGTAGAAAGATGAATCTGAACCCCTACTTCTCAC
>NW_006159535.1:3805209-3829202 GCF_000334495.1 Tupaia belangeri chinensis
GAGGGTGTGGTGAAAGGGGAACTCTCTTACACTGCTGGTGGGAATGTAAATTGGTCCAGCCACTGTGGAGAACAATTTGGAGATTCCTCAAAAATCTACAAATAGAACTACCATATGATCCAGCAATCCCACTCCTTGGTGTCTATCCAAAGGACAGAAGAATACTTAATTGGAAAAGTACTTGCACATAGATATTTATTGTGGCACTACTCAAAATTGCTAAGTCATGGAAACAACTCAAATGCCCATGAACAGATGAATGGATATAAAAACTGTGGCACATATACTCAATGGAATACTATTCAGCCATAAAAAAAAACCTGGCTTTTGACAGGAAGTGGATGAATATGGAAGATCTACTGCTGAGTGAAGCAAGCCAGGCTATGAAGGAGAGGTATTGTATGTCCCCACTTAATATATACCAAATGCCCGTACTCTATGACGGAAAGTAATTGACTAAAGGATATAGAAACACAGTATATAGATGTAAATACCAGATACAGTGTTTGTGAAAAAGGAGGGTCTGAGGAAGGACATTTAGAAGAGAAATAGGGAGGCAAAGAGCTAATGGCACAAATGTGGTATTTTCTGTTGAAGATATTTTGTAGTTTTATCAACTGTACTAGGGTGAAATGTTCACCTGTTGAAACATCCATTTTGTAAGTCAAATAATAATGTGATTGAATGTATAGAAGAAAATAAAATGAAAAAAATTTAAAAAGATAAATGAAAAGAAAAATAAAAAGTTAATATTTCTAAAAAAGAATAATAAAATAAAAATATATTTTAAATTAAAAAAAATGTATCATGGAGAGATGGCTGTAGAAACCTGTGTTAAGCTTCACTTCATGTAACTTGGTATAAATAGTATTGCTTTTTATGTTTTTGATTTTGTTCTATTTGAAGTGGGGAGAAAACCACAAATACTTTCTGTCCAACTTTTAAAGACTGAGCATAATAGGATAATTTCACACTTCTGGGTAAAGAGGGTTCAAGTAACAGTAGATTTAGAAAGCCAATACTACCTAAGTAGCTTTGAAAAATGTCCTCTTTCAGAATGACTTTCATGGCAAAGTGATTGAGCTGAGAATTGAAGCCTTGAAGAATTACCAAAAGGCCAATGATCTGAAATTATCACTGTACTTACAGCAGAATTTTGAGCCAAAGCAAGCACTTTTAAATCTTCCCAGGTCCCAAGGTAGGTAAAGTAATATAGGTTTAAGGTTTTGTTTTGTGTGAATTTCATTGGAGATATTATTTACAAAGTGAGCAATACAATGACCAACACACAGTAAGTTAAATTTTAGAAGTGTGATAATAAATTCTTTCACTATCATTATCATTATTACTTGGAAGCTCTAGTACCAAGGTAAGAATTCTCTCTGGAGAAAATTAATTTTTTCTTTGTAAAGATAAAGTAATACATTATGTAATTAGCATATGTAACTGATACATAGTTGACCTTCAATAAAATAATAGTTACCTCCTAGGAATTAGAGTTGTTCAATTCATTTCAGAGCAGAAAGGCAGGTGATAGGTATTTGACAATGGTCATGAATTTCACTAATACAAATGTTCCTCTGCGAGTTTCAGCAATTTCTCCCAAAGAATTTATGGCATCATTCAAGGAAATTATAATATTTACCATAAAAAATAGAATAAAGGAATGGCTCTGAGGGCTGGGAAAAGGATTCTTAAATTTTCAAGTATCTATGAATCTCAACTCTGCACTTTTAAAAAGGAACATGCAATGGGAAATCATGGCCAAAGAAAGACAATGTTTATTCAGATGTATGTCTCTAATTTCTTCTGTCTTGTTCCAAAAAAAGGCTTGAATAGCTTATAAAAATCACACACAGGTCTGACAGTTGCAGTGCACATTGAAGGCTGCTATTTGGTAGGCTGAAACCACATGGGAGGCCCAGGTTTGATTTCCAGCCCAAAAGTCAGTGTGGTGGCACACACCTGTGGTGCTAGCTTCTCAGGAGGCTGAGGCAGGAGGGTTGCAACAAAATAATACCCTATTTAAAAAATAATATTTCACATGCACACACTCATGCAAAATCACACACAACACATAAAATTAAATACATGAGTAAGGACCAGCAGATGGCATAATGTTTATGTTGCTGGACTCCCACATAGTTGACCATGGTTCGGGTCCCACACCTGGTAGCTTAAAACTCCCGTTGGGCGCATGTGCATGCATGCCCAGAATTCTGAGAGGAGAATGGAGGAGAAAGGATTGCAGCGTGGCCATCCCCCTGGGGGGTGATTTCTTGCTTTCTCTCTCTTCTCTGGTGAGTGTACATACCCTATAGCAAAAATCTCTCAAAAGATAAGTAAATAAATACATGAGTAGATCAAAGGAAAGAGAAAATAAGTTGAAGCCAGGGAAATATATGCAAATGAAAAATGAGAGTACCGTATATTTGGTAAAGTAGGTTATAAATTTGGTTCTAAATTTCCAGCCAAACCAAAAACAAACAAAACACGCAGATCTTCAGTATCTATGAAATAATAGCAAACCAATTCTCAGAAGAAACAAAGCTTTTCCTAGTACTAAGATCTGAGAAATTTACTCTCCAGGTTCTTACAGTGGGAACAGGACACTAAATGTGTTCTAACAGTAGCCAATGTCTTCAACATTTCTAAAATAAATTTGGAATCTAAATTTCCTCAGCTGTTTCTTATCCATCCCTTGACAAACCTAATAACAAATTGTTAATCTTACATTTGTAAAAAATGAAGGATTAACTCTAGATGATTTGGCCAAAGTATATAGCATTCTGTTGACCCAGAGATAAAATTTTAAAAAATCCAGAAGACTGGATCCTATCCTAGCTTTCTGGCAGTTTTCTACACATATTTTTCTTTCAACTTATTTCTGATTAGAATTGGATAGCAGAAAGCTGAAAAGCAAGAAACTGGAATGCAACCAGAAGGAGTATAAAGTCATTAAGATACAAGTTAAAAAAAAATAGAGGAAAGGAGGGTATAAGGAGGACAGACAGATAACTGTTTTACTTGATTTAAAACTGGCTGAAGGTTATCCCAAGGGATCCAAAGGATAAAGAGCCAAAAGTCTTCTAGCATCAGATTCAAATCAGGCCTAGACTAGTGAACAGTGGAGTTCCCTTTAACTGATTGCCTTGGGAGTTTTTTGTTGTTGTTGTTGTTTGTTTGTTTTTTAACCCTTGCTTACAGAACACTGAATCAGCTGAAAACGGGGACAGCCCATGATCAATACCCTTTTCTCTCCTCTTATGCTTCTGGAGAATTAAGTAATACTATATCGTTTAGTTACTACAAATTAATGTCACTGCAGGCATGAGTGACCTATTGGTCCTATGTCTTATGGACTGTATATTTACTGAGCACCAATTATAGGCCAGATTTATCTCTTAATACTCATATACAAAATATTTGGGTTTGAGTCGAAGTGCTTCTAAAATCTAACAAAGTTCGAGATTTTGGTTATGTTGACATATTTAGTGTTTGGTTGTTTAAAAAGAAAATAACAAAAAAAAAAAAGAATGAGTTCCCTTCATGGAGGAATTTTTAAAGTAATTACTTTTATTTATTTATTTTTTAGAAAGATTTTAGCTATTGGACACATGCACTCACTGGACAGAGAAAGTGAGAAATCACCACCCTGAAGCCATGCCAAAATTCCTTCTCTTCCATTCTCCTCTCAGGATTTTGGGCATGCATGCACACATGGTCAGCATGGGTGTCAAGCCTCCAGATCTAGGACTCAAACTGTGGTCAGTCATGTGAGAGTCCAGTGCCTTAACCACTATGCCACCTGCTGGCCCTTAAAAGTAATTATTTTAAGAGTTTATTACCAGCAGTGGGACAGTAGTATGGCAGATGAGTGGTACTGTTTTTCTCATCTTAATGTATTACTTGGACTACTGTTTATTCACTATTTTATATTTAAATTAACTTCTAATTTCATAATTTGCATTCCTTAAAAATAAAATTTGTATTACTATTTTAAATGAAAAAATAATGTAGTTTTCTGTAGAAGGTAAACTTGATAATAATAATTCAAAAAAACAAAATTTTAAAGTTTTACTGAGATGTTGATGATCTTTGTTTTTTCTTTCTTTCTTTTTTTTTAGACTTTTGTCATAGGGTATGCACACTCACTGGAGAGAGACAGAGAGAGAAAAAAGTGATAAATCATTCTTCAGGGGATGATAGCCATGCTGCAAACTTTTCCCCTCCATTCTTCTCTCAGGATATTGGGCACACATACACATATGCTCAGTGTGTTTTTCAAGCCGCTGAGTCTGAGACTTGAAACACAGACTTGGTCATGTGGGATCCAGCACCTTAACGAGTGCACCACCTGCTGGCTTTAGGCCTGTTTTATCTTTATTAGGAAGTGAGATTAGCAAAATAGAGGATTTTAAAGAAAATCTGCACCAAATTGATACTTTCTTTTTGATACCATTAAATTTGAAAGAAAAAGGGAATAATTTTCTTAATGTGAGTTGTAGTATATAATGTATTCTAACACCTCATAAATTTTTTCTGGTTACCAAATAAAGTCATCTCACTATAAAATTTTGAGAAAGTATAATCTAATGGGAAAAGCACTGAAGATATACTCAGATTCATGAGTTGTAGACCTGACTCTGAGGCTCACCAGTTGTATAACCTGAACAAGTCATGTATTACTTTTCCTTGATCTAAAACAACAGTAACATATTATAGAGCATGTGAAAAACCGATAACTTTGTTTAACCCTCAAATGGATTTTTTAAAATGTATGTACAGGGACCAGCAGTTAGCATGATGGCTATGTTGCTGAACTCCCATGTAGTCGACCATGGTTCGAGTCCCAGACCCGGTGGCTTAAGCTCACGCCAGGTGTGTGTACATGCATGCCCAAGATCCCGAGAGGAGAATGGAGGAGAAGGGATTGTGGGGTGGCCATGGCCATCCCCTCTGGGGGGGGGGGTGATTTCTCGCTTTCTATCTCTTTGTCTCTCTCTTTCTGGCGAGTGCACGTACCTTAAAAAAAAAAAACAAAAAACAAAAAACTAAAAATGTATGTACCTATTTGTACAAAACAACAAAAAATAGGGGCCAGTAGATGGTGTAATGGTGTAATGGTTCTGTCATTGGACTCCCACGTAGTTAACTGTGGTTTGAGTCCCGGACCTGGCGGCTTAAAACTCACTCCAGGCACATGTCAGCCCAAAAATCCAGAGAGGAGAATGGAGAAGGGATTGCAGCATGGCCATCCCCCGCCCCTGGAGGGGGTCATTTTTCACTTTCTGTCTTTCTGTCTCTTTCGCTCTGGTGAGTACACACACCCTATAGCAAAAATCTCTCTCTCTAAAAAAAAAAAAGAAAAAAAACCCCACACACGCACACATTCAAAATTTATATACCTAGGAAATAGGTATTTTAGAACAAGAAATAAACACAAAGAAGCTAGACTTTTGACTCTACTTAAAACTTACATCTAGACTGTGCTATAAAATGACAGTGTGTATTGGTGGCCAGAAGATGGTATGGTGGTTAACGTGCTGGACTCACACATATTTAATCATAGTTTGAGTCCTGGACCTGGTGGGTGAGAATCACACCAAATGCAGGTGTGTGTGTGCCCAGGCTCCCAGGAGGAGATTAGAGAAGGAACTGTCGTGTGGCCATCCCCCTTGGGGATGGCTTCTCATATTCTCTCTCACTATCTCTGTCTCTGTCTCTCTCTCTCTTCGGAGAGGACAAAGACCCTACTGCAAGAAAAAAAAAATGGCAGCGGGAAAGTATGTGACTCGTTATGCCTCTTCCAGCTCTAAAGGCTATGATTTGAATCCAAACTATCACCTGTCTAATGTATAATCCTCCCAGTGAAGAATCATACTTCTTGATATTAATTTGTTTAATAATAAAGCATGTTCCAAAATGGAGTGAGAGATTTGTAATTCTATACTTATCCCAGTAGGTGGCACCATCCACATCCAGGCATCAAGTCCACATTGTGGTATTTTAGGAAACATGACATACTGTGGGAAACATTGGCCTTTTATTACCCTTGGGACAAAATGTGCCACATTAATATATCAAATGAGAAAAGAAAAACTATTGATATTTTTGCTCTGTGACACCAAGATGTATTACTGTCACACTTGATTAGAAAACTCAAGTGTTCAGCTGCACAATCCTTACCTATTCTACTGCTTGAACTACAGTTCTTGCTATTTGGAAACACAATCACTGCCAACTTTGTGCACAGCCCTTGTCTAATACTGGTTCTTTCTACTGAAGATAAATCAGGTGATTAGGACACTGAAGTAAAAAAAAAAAATAAGTTGAGTAATTGCACAAGGTGGTGATTATTTTGAAGTTTAAGTACTTAATAGTATTCTCAATTAGTGTTCTTTTTAACCTAGTTTCAAAGGAATTGAATTTCGCAAATCTATCTTAGAGAAAGGGCAGCATGTAATTTTAGTCATTTCCTAGTAAATCAGGGTACAGGTCCTTCTGTTTGAGGCATTTCTAAGTAAAGGAAGAGCTTACCCCAGTTAACCCACTTACCCCTCCTCCCACCGTCCTATGTGCTGGTTGGCTGAGTTGCAGTGGTGTGATTCATTTGGTAGGTGAAATACAATCTTTATTATTACTGACTTTGTTACACTTGAAGGAATCCATATTTTGAATTCCTCTGAGGCCCAGGTTGTAGCATTGCCATTGTCAGTATTAATCTATTTAGAATATTGCATCACCTAGTCTTCTAAAAGAGAAAACATTTTTATGTTGTTTACACCTTGGGTGAAGTCTTTCCTTTTGGTCTTTCCAGAGACAGTCATATTTGAAAGGATTTACTTCCTGGCCAGTATAAAAGTATAATTGATCAGTATATGGCAGCCCTGCTTGGCTTCTCTAGAGTCAAGAGAGCAGTCTGCAGCCTTTGGCATCACCTATCTTAAAGAGCACAGGCACTAGGCAATCTCTCTATTCAGCTGAATTTCTCATCACACCTGCTGGTGTTTAAAGAAGAGATTTATCTTCAGTATTAATGTAACTTATGATAAGATATTTGATTCTGACAGACATGATTTTCTCTACCCCACCCTCACCCCACCAACTCAGCATTTTCTTGAGGTCTTTTTGAGAAGAACCTGAAGGTTGGATGTGAATATTATGCTACACTTAAAAATTCAGATGAAAGACCATGAGGTGGGAAATGAATACTCTTGAGATCCTATTTACTCTAAAATTCCTTCTGTTCTGAAAGTAAGTCATTCCTCTAGCTTTAACCTTTACTTCACTTTAGAATTATTCTTCCTGATGGCTGAAATACACTTCATCAGGTGCTGATGAAAGGAAAATAGTGTAGTGCTAAGGTAAAATGCTGTAAGGCAGAGGCAGAAAAACCACAACTAGGTCAAATCTGGGTCCTTGATAAGTAGTACTGTCCTTATTCATAGGGTTTTTTAGGCTTTGGGGAAGCTGAATTTTTTGAATGTCAACATTAAGTTTATGGGACTAGTAGGTTATAGTTAATATCTAAACTAATTCCTTCACTTATCATAAAGCCCTACAAACATATAGGGGGAGAATAAAATTCCTTTTTTCCTTAAATAAAAATTTTGAGGATTGAAAAAAGCAAACTGTTCCCTTACTAATATTAGGATAATTTTAATGATGACAATAGATTCTGCAACTTGTGTTTCATTCAGGAGAACAGTAAGATGCCTACGATAGGGTTGTCATAGATAGCAAATAAAAATAAGACACCCAGCTAAATTCAAGGTTTTTTGTTTGTTTGTTTGTTTGTTTGCTTGTTTTGAGAGGTTTTTGCTACAGGGCGTGTGCGCTCGCCAGACAGACAGAGAGAGACATAGAGACAGAAAGCGAGAAATCACCCCCCAGGGGGGATGGTCACGCTGCAATCCCTTCTCCTCCATTCTCCTCTTGGGATCTTGGGCACGCACACACACGCGTCCGGCGTGAGTTCTAAGCCACCGGGTCTGGGATGCAAACCACAGTCGACTACGTGGGAATCCAGTGACATAGCCATTATGCTGACTGCTGGTTCCCCTAAATTCAAGTTTTAGAAACATAATAAATAATTTTTAGTATAAGTGTATCCCAAATATTGCACAGGACATACTTATACTAAAAGCTATTCCCTGCTTATTGAAATTAAAATATAAGTGGGTGTCCTATATTTTAGTCTGGCAACTCAAACTTAGGACAAGTTCACTACAGTCCTATTTAGCACCCTGTAATTCTCCCTCTTCCCCTTCCCTCTTATCCAATGTGTATCATTCTATCTGCCTTCTTTTTCTCCCCCATTCCCTCCTTTATCTTTTGTTTGTTTTCTGCTTCCCATGATAGATTATTTTTGTGAAATATATCTGTTATCTGAGAATGTTTATACATGTACATGCTTTATTATTTTATTCCCTCATCTAGAAGTTGTATTAGAAGTACCTTTTGTAGTTTCTCAAAGTTGTTTTTACTTGCATGTAATCTTAAAATGATATTACCCCTCAAAGTTGTTTTTACTTGCATGTAATCTTAAAATGATTTTATCCCTTTGGTACATGAGCTCCAAACAGAAAAAAGATCCACCACTTCAACTTAAAAAATATTGTTTGATGGAAGTTATTTTCTAAAACAACTCAAAAATTCACATCAATACTAATTCTACAGTCAGCCTTATAATAATATAATTACATGATACTTTGATGAATATTAATAGCTTTACCACTAAAAATAAAACCAATGTTTTTCTCTAAGAAAGGGCTCATTTTCCTGTTTCCAATTAGGTACTATGGGAACTACAACTGTGGGCAGAGTAACTACCAATAGAAACGAATCCAATGTGGTAAGAACTTGTGCTTTCTTTTAAAAAGTCACTTTAAAGTCTTGGATAGTAGGATTTCTGGAATGCATTTGTTAACATACATTCTGACTTAATATTTTTAGGAGATTTGCAAAGTGAGTGCTCAATATTCTAGCTGTCTTCTTTGTTTTGTTTCTGTTGTTTTTGTTGTTTGCTTTGTTTCTCCTCTCTTAGAGAATTCTGGGATCCCACACTGAACAAGGAGCTAAAGGAAACCAGTTTGATGATGTAGGAGGGAGGCTCTTTTTTCTAAGGTCACTGCCAGATGAAGTTCTGAAGAATTAGAAGACTTTCACTCCATTTGCTTTGGACAGATTTAAAGACTAGGCACAACCATTTGTGTTAATTAAAATCTTTCAAACCTTTGTTTTAGTAATGTTTTCTCTCTCTCCTCCTACCAATCTGGGTGGAAATGTTAGATGCCTGGCTTTAAGCATGTCAGGAATTTAGTCATTTAGGGGTGGTAAAAAGCTTCTGATTATTTAGGTCATTTTAGATTTGAAATGACAACATTGAAATTCTAGTATATGTTGTTATGTCCATAAAAAGAAGTTTGTCTCCATTTCTGAAATATTTCATTCTAGGCTGATCCATCACTGGCAAATGTGCAAAAGGTACAAAGTAAGAGAAATCATATGCCCTAGCTCTTTTTTCAACCACGTCTAGATGCCCTGTTGAACCTGCCTCCTTGTAATCTATTCCTTGACTTTCTTTTACCTTTCCAGTACCTCTGTTTGTGTTGAGGCTCTCTGTCCTAACTGGATTACCAAAATCTCTTAATTAGCTTCCCTGCTTCCAGACTCTCTAATCTACCTTCTAAGTACTAAAGGAAACCAGGAAACTGTTTTCCAAAAGAGACATAGGATCAGGACCATCAGTTAGTGTAATGGCTCTGTCGCTGGAGACCCATGTAGTCTACCGTAGTAGTTTGAGTCCCGGACCCGGTGGCTTAAACTCACGCCAGGTGCGTGTGGATATGTGCCTAAGATCCTGAGAGGAGAAAGAAGAAGGGATTCCAGCGTGGCTAGCCCCCCGGGGGGTGATTTCTCGCTTTCTGTCTCTCTGTCTCTCTCTGTCTTTCTGGCTAGTGCACATGCCCTATAGCAAAAACCTCTCCAAAAACAAACAAACAAAAAAACAAACAAATAAAAAAAGACATAGTATCATGTCACTCCCCTATTGTTTCCCACTGACTTTATTGTAATGTCCCAGTTTCTTCACAGACCCGCCGTCTGGCCTGCCTTCCAATCTCATCATTCACTGTATTCCCCTTTCCTCATACACCCTACAGTAACTAAGAGCTCTACAGAACTATTTACAGTACCCTGAATATAGCATGAATTCTATTATTTCCATGTACAAAGTTAAAGATTCTCTTTCATGGTCTGCTTGCCCACTGACTATTTTTCTTAAGGACTGAGTTTGGTACTCAGTGTGATTCTCAACCCTAGCTGTGTATTATAATCCCCTTGGGAGCTTTGAAAAATAGTATTTCTCTAGATCCCTCCCCAGATAATTTAAACCATGATCTCTGAAAAAGAGGGTAAAAGCATCTATATATTTTAAAAGCTCCCTGTGAAATTCTCAATGTGCAGTTAGGTCTTAGAATCACTACTCTAGGTTTTCTTATTTCCATTATAGCACTTAATGAGTTATTGTAGTTACTGGTTTATACAGCTATCTCCCTAACCAGATGGTGAGCTCTTTGAGATCCAGAATTATGTGTTGTTCATCTTTTCATTTTTGATTACCTAACACAATGACTGTGATTTAATAGAGGCTCAGTAAATATCGTATGAGGGGTCTTTTTAAAAAAATTTTTTTTGAGAGGTTTTCGCCATAGGGCGGGTGTGCTCGCCAGACAGACAGAGAGAGACAGAGACAGAAAGTGAGAAATCACCCCCCAGGGGGGATGGTCACGCTGCAATCCCTTCTCCTCCATTCTCCTCTCGGGATCTTGGGCACGCACGCACACGCGCCCGGCGTGAGTTCTAAGCCACCGGGTCTGGGACTCAAACCGCGGTCGACTACGTGGGAGTCCAGAGACATGAGGGGTCTTTATAAAGAACATAGAAGATGTGTATTTAGAAAAAAATTACACATAGATTTCAAAACTTTTTGTGCCAAAATGAAATTATATTTTAACTCCATTTTCCTACAAACTTTTAAAAAAATTTTTTCTTCCCTAAAGGAAAAAGAGGGCACAAGCACCCCAATAGGGTCTCTGGATAGAAGTCCACCTCCAGCTTCAACCAGCACTAGATTATGGTCATGTATATGCCTAGCACTGGATTGTGAGCATGTATGTGCCCACCGTGTTCAAGGGAGTCTCCTGTTTTGAACCTGTAACCTTCCCATGTGGGTCAGTCTCGTAGAGTATCTTGTTTCACTGCAATGCCACTCTCTAGCCCTCATTTTTTATCCGTGAATACTTTGAAGTACACTTGTTTAAGGCTACAGAGTTAATTGCCAACTCTCAGGCCTCCTGATGCCCTGTCTTATGTAAACTACTACTGGATTATATTGCTATTCCTGAGATCTTCAGATCTTTTCTTTTACTCTGATTAAGGTGGCATTAATTTCCTATTGCATGTCAATATGAGAGAGTGGATTTGTCACAAAATGCTTCGTAATTCATGGGATTCCTCCATAGTTTCTGTTATTGAGCAAAGTAACTCAAATGTGCTTTCTCCCAAGGTTAATTCAAAATCTTAAAGGTGCATTTTAAAGGTGAATTTTGAAAAATGTACTTTGGGACTAAAGAAGGTTTTTAAGAAACCACAGAATTTTGACATTAGAAGGCACTTTTAAAAATTAAAAAATTTCCTTCACTTCCTCCATTCTCCCCTCAGGATCTTGGGCACACACACGCCCAGCGTGAGTTTAAGCCACGGGGTCTGGGACTTGAACTGTGGTCGACTACATGGGAGTCCAGCAACACAGCCATTACGCTAACTGCTGGTCTCTCAATCTGTATTGTTTCAAGAAAGCCACCTCTTAATATTTAATCTCTGAGAAACTTAAGACAGTCTTGAGAGAGATTTTCCAAATCAATTGGATTAGACAAAGAAATAAGAACAAAAGACAACAATATATAATCTGTACCACTGACTACCTTGAACTGGTCTTTTAACCTCAAAGCCTTAGATTCCTAATTTCATTTTAAATTAAGGTTTTTGTCTTAATTAGGCACTTAGGGCACTTGCTGGAGAGAAACAGAGAAGGAAAGAGAGAAGTCACCACCTGGGAAGATGGCCATTCTCACCACAGTCCATTCTCCTCCTGGGATTTTGGGCACACACATGCACAGAACGTGATTTTCAAGGCACTATGTCTGGACCTGAACTGCGGTTAGCTATGTGGGAGTCTTGCTCTGTAGCCACTGCAACACCTGCTGGCCTCTTCTCTTTGTGTGTGTGTATTTAACATAGGGTGCATATGCTCACACTAGAGAGAGAGAGAGTGAGAGAGAGTAAGAAATCAACCTCCAGAATGGAGGGCCAGGCTGCAATCCCTTCTCCATTCTACTCCTGGGATTTTGGGCACATACGCACACACGCTAGGTGAGATTTTCAAGCTGCCAAGTACTAAACTTAAAACACGGTCAGCCACGTGGGAGTCCAGCACCTTAATCACCATGCCACCTTCTGGTTCCCTAGATTCTCAATCTTAAAATTGGATTAAAAGAGCATCATTTGAAGGTTTTTAAATTATTGGGTTTTTTTTATCACTACCATGTATTTATATTTGTATATAATTTGCCATCCGTTTTTGATTAACTAAGACATGAAATAAACTGGTATACTTACTAACAAAGGTTTATAACTTCTTTTGTTTTTAGTGAGAGATTTTTGCTAGGGCATGTGTGCTTGCCAGAGAGACAGAAAGACAAAAGGCAAGAAATCATCCCAGGGGTGGGGGGCAGAGGCTGGCCACACCACCATCCCCTCTCTTCCATCCATCTCCTGAGGCTGGCCACACCACAATCCCTTCTCTTCCATCATTCTCCTCTCGGGACTTTGGGCATGCACACACACTTGGCATGAGTTTAAAGCCACTGGGGCCAGCACCTGAACTGTGATTGACTATGTGGGAGTCCAGAGACATAACCATTATGCAATCTGCTGGTCCTGGTTTATAGATTCTTAAAAAAATGAGTTACTTTACTTTTCCAAAACACTGAATTTAAAAATTCATTATCAGACAGGCTTATCATCTTTCCTTCGAATGTTCTAAACCTTTCAATTTCTTCAAAACACAATACTGAGGGAACCAGCAGTTAGTGTAATGGCTATGTCGCTGGATTCCCACGTAGTCGACCGCGGTTCGTGTCCCGGACCGGTGGCTTAAAACTCACGCCGGGCGCGTGTGTGTGTGTGCCCAAGATCCCGAGAGGAGAATGGAGGAGAAGGGATTGTGGCGCGACCATCCCCCCTGGGGGGTGATTTCTCGCTTTCTGTCTCTATGTCTCTCTCTGTCTGTCTGGCGAGCGCACGCGCCCTACAGTGAAAATCTCTCCCCCCAAAAAAACCAAAACACAATACTGAAATATAAAGCCTTTTATCCTGCTTTATCTTTAAGACTTAACATTGGGATTTTACCTATAACAGGGCAAACTTATCATTTAGATTGGCTGCCTCTTCATGAGTGTCTGCAATTTGGTGAATCTAGGATATAGATCTTGGCTTTATGGATACGAATGCATTTATTTGGTCAACTTATCCAAAATATTGGAGACTCATTTAAGCTACTCAAACTCCCAAGAGATTAAGTGATAAACCAATATTAACTTAGATCACAGAGAGGACTATTTCTCCCAATTTAGTTGGAATATGTTTATATTTAAGGTACTCCCATCTTTGAATCAAGTTATAGGAAATGGAATTAGTAATCAGAAAATATTAGTGATTGAAATATCATTATTGCAATTTTATTTGTACTCATAATATTCCAATTATGTTTATCTAAGAATAAAACCTCTGATGTTCTTTACAATACTTAGGAGATACTTTCAATTTGAAGGCCAATTGAGAAAAAATTCTGTCCCATCAGCAATACATTTATAAACTATAACTCGGAGCAGTACTATTTTTGTGGTTTATCTCATTTATTTTATCTTGACCTTCTAGCTATTCAGAGGATATTTGTTAACATTTCACCTTAAAAAGTTGCCTTTTTGCAATGACCACGAAGTGATTAGTAATGTTTGTCAGACTTCTTTCCTAAAGTAAGACCTACAAAGGCCTAATCTTTAGTCGGGAATAGCAATCATCAAAAAGGACAAGTGACAGTGCACAATATCTTGCTTTAAAAAATCTTAACATATGAGCAGAAAAAAAAATCCAGTTTAAAATTGTTTGTGTAAACTATGGACACCTTAGGCAGTATCTCTTTTATAGGTAGAAGCTGTGCAATCTGTTGCATGCAAAGGCAAATTTCTAACAGTCCATCTGGCACCTTGGGAGAAACCTACGTTGTTACCAATTCAAAGTCCTTATTGCTTCATATGTTCTGCATTTATTTAGTCATCAAATATTATGAAATGAGAAGAGAACAAGGTTTTGTGTTGGAAAGGGAGACTTGCTCTGCAACTAATTACTCCCACAGTAGGAAATACATAGGCAGATAAATATGAAATGTAATTATTACATGGTAAAAGGAGAATCTTTTAGGATAACGAAAATCCATCTCCTCTGCTTCTTTCACCAATTCAGTTATGTTCTGTAACATTCAAAACTTTTACTTAAGATTCATCTTAAGCATAAAATATGATATAAACATTCTTATAAACCTATTTACCCTATATTTCCCAATACTTTGGGGATATCAAATGACTCTTTTTTTAAGGAGTTAATCAACCTGTGGGAAAATGAGATTACTTAACAAAATAATTCTTGCTTTGTACATTGCTTTTATAGAGAAAATATTTTTTCTGGGAAAGCTGGCTTTAAGGTAAGTTTTGGTTACATGAAAACCAATTCATAACAATTTAAGAAAAGCATGATGCTTTTGACTTTTTTAAAAAGTTCACTTAATATCAATTCTTGTCAGTTTTAAGCTTGGGACTATTTTTTCTTGACTTATGTACAGTAGTCCACCCTTATCGATGGGAGATACATTCCAAGATCCCCAGGTGGATAACTAAAACCTTAGACAATACCAAATCCTTTATGTACTATGTTTTATTTTATGCAGTTATATGTATAATTGTAATTCATACATTATGCACAGTTAAGATATTAACAATAATAATATAACAATTACAGCAATATATTGTAAAAAAAAGATATGTTCTTTCTCTCTCACTCTCAAGATATTGCACTGTACTTATCCTTCTTGTGATGGAGAGGGAATTTAAGCAGGACAGTATGAAATATCATCACAGTATTCAGAATGGTGAATGACTTAAAACTTATGAATAATTTATATCTGGAATTTTCCACTTAATATTTTTGGACCATGGTTGACTGTGGGTAACCAAAAGTGTGGATAAGTGAGGGAAGGTTATGTGGACTACTGTCCTGATCCTTCTTGTGAAAATGTAAGATGATTAAATGCTGACATGATCAGATGAAGTGAGGTGAATGACAGAGGCATCATGACATTAGTCTATTATTAGCTTTCTAATAAGTCAGAAAGAGGATATCTACTTTGGGTGATTCTGGATCATCAGCTCTTGATGATGTCAATGGTTGGATGTCAGGAGTTGGTGATGAAGATTCCTGATATTTGGAGCTTTTTTTTTTTCTTTTGTTTAGTTTTTGCTAAAACCTTGTGGAAAAACATTACAATCAGAAGTTGTCTTTCTTTAATTCATCCAAGTGTTGCTGCAGAGGTCACAATTTTCGGTGATCATGTGAATGACTTTAATGCTGTAATCCATATGAAAATTATATTTTGTAATTTTGCTCTTTAATGTCTATGCCATTAGAAATACTCTGGCAAATTTTGTTAATGTTCACATTGTTGGTTCTGCTTCAGCTTCTTCTTCATCTTCCTCTGAAGATGACTCAACAAGTTCTTCCAATTCCTCATTTGTTAACACTTCACAATGGCCTTTAACATATTAACTTCTTCACATGTATGTTGACAAATCATTTCTTGCTACAGAAATTTTTCCAACTTCTTCATTGTATTCTGGGATATCTTTAAAGTTGCTTACAATTTTACTCCATAAGTTCCTCCAGTAGGCATTTAGTTCTGATTTTAATTAATCCATAATAGCTTTGATGAATATTATTATAATAGCAGGAGTGAAAATTTTCCAGTACTGCATTACTTCAAATTAGGGCCTATATAAATTACTGATCTAATGTAGTCAAATACTAGGTGGGTTTATGTAGCCTTGACAAAATGAATGATGCCCCACAAAATGGCCAGAACAATAAGGTTGATTTGGAGGTAAAATACAATATCAGCATTTTCATTTTTATAGAAAATGCTAACCAAGTACATTATCTATTATTAACAGGACTTTAAATTTCAACCCTTCTCTTCCAAGTATTTTTCATTTCTGGTATGAAAAGCTGGTGAAACCACTACATAAACAAGATAATGGTCACTCACTTTTTCTGATTATGTTGCCAGAACAAAAACAGATAATTTTTGTTCTTGAGAACACGTGAGTTCCTTATTCTGTACACTACACTTGGCTTTATCATATGCCCTACAGCCTTGCTGCATAGGTATCAGAGTTAATCTGTATGTCTATATTTTAACCCTGGGGGCCTTCTTTTTACTTTTAGATATATAGGCTCTATTAGGCATCTCCTTCCTAAAAAAGCCCTGTTGGAACACACTTGAAGATACTTTGAATGCTATCCTTTCTCCTTAATTATATTCTGTAACTGCTGGAAATTCAGTAGTAGCTTTTTCATTGACTAAGGCAGCCAATGAAAGGCAGCCAATAATTTTTATGTTTTTCAGTACAAACTCACTTCTGAATCTGTGTAGCCATGTCTTACCCACAATAAATGGCTTAGTGTCACTCACTTCAGGGATCTGCTGCTGAAGTTTTCATATAGGTTCAATGCTTTCCAATACAACATGTTGCCATCAGTCTGAATATTTTTTCTGTTCATGTCTTCCACCCACAAATTTAATGTTTCCATCTTAACTAAGCACTTATCATGTTTGGATGTATCTTTTATTTATCCTTTATATATTTGTCTGTGACATCAAAACTAGCACAAATTTATTTTTCTTTCTCTACAATTTCACAGATAGGAGATTCATTCTTCCCGCAGATCTTAGTAACCTCAGCATTTTTGTTTTTCTTTCCTCGTTAAGTCAAGAATTTTCAACTTTCCACTTAAAGGAGCTACTTTACAATTTCTCTTTGGCATATCTAAATTGCCAGCATCACTACCTTTACAGTTTGGGGCTGTTATTAATATAAAGATCACTTAAACACTGCAATGCCAATTGGCTACTAACTTTTGAGAGGGTAGTATATATGGTGTGGATATACCGTGTGGACAAAAGGATGATTCACATCCTGGGCAGGAGGGAACAGGATGACAAGAGATTTCACGCTACTCAGAATGGCACACATTTAAAACTTATTAGTTATTTCTAAAATTTTCCGTTTCATATTTTTGGGTCACAGTTGGCCATGGGGAAACAGATCACAGAAAACAAAGCTACAGGTAAGGGTGAACTATTGTATACTACTTGGTTCAAGTCTCGGACCCAGTGGCTTGAGAAACAGGCTGGGTGCTTTTGCCCAAAATCCCAAGAGGAAAATGGAAGAGAAGGGACTATGTCGTGATCATCCTTCATGTGCTTTCTCAGGTCCTCCCTCTCCCAACTCTCTGTCAAGTGCATGCAAAACAAACAAAACAAACCAAAATAATTGAGGGAGAAAATCAGTGCTTTAGTAATTAGACATTTTTGTTGTTCTTTTATCAGACAAGAAGTCATACAAATAAATGGTGACTTTCTGTTTTTGTAAATTGTCAGTACATACCAAGGAAGAACTTCACTGCCTTCTAAATATAAATATGAGATATGTAGGCAGTACTAAAGGTATAGATTAGAGTCCTCAGAAAAGAATAAACTCTGTAGTATGATGGAGAGAGAGAGAGAGAGGTTTGTAAAGAGTTGAAGTGTGATGCTATCAAGGCAACAGGCTCATAAATGATATTCTAGATCTATCCAACCTCAGTCCATTTAGTAAAAGCACAGCTAATCTTCATCCTCTTGACAAGTATGTGATGAGGCCTAAATAATCTTAAAGTGCCACTCTCCTGCCCTCGCCTTAATAAGTGCTTTGAGGATTGGCATTTTAACTAAATCTATGTTTCTCAAGTTTGGTGTCAGGACCCTTTACATTCTTAAAATTAATATTGAAGATCTTAAAAAATTTCATGTAAGTCATATCTATAACTATTTACAATATACATTTTTGAAAATTAAATATAAAAATATATTGGGGCTAAAAGGTGGTGCAGTGGTAAACCACGACACTGTCAATCAGACCCACATGAGAAAGTCCCAACGTTTACAACTGCAGCATTCCCTGAGTAGGCTGGGAATGCATGTGCCCATGATCCACTGCTGCCTAAGGCTGAGGGTGGAACATGGAGTCAGGGCCCTTTTGGGGTGTTGTCTATCTTTCTTATCTCTCTTTCTCTCTCTCTCTCACTCTGGCTCATGGAAGAAATAAACAAACTGAAAAAATACATAATGTAAAAATATACAAGCACAAATTCCATTAGCATCAGTTACATCATTACCCATCATGTAGCCTCTGGAAAATTCTATCTACAGAGAAAATGAGAGTGGAAAAAAAAATGCCTTAGTAGTACTAAAAAAAATACGTTTTTTTTTTTTTTTAAACTTGCAGACCCTCTTGAAAGGATCTCAAGTATTCCCAGACATACTCAAGAACTACTGACTTAAATTACAGCTTAGAACAGCCAATATCATATTTACCATCATATAGGAAGAGGAAATGTGAGGATGAGGTCAACAAAGAAGAAAGCATAGCTGAAAAATGGCATCTTGATGCTGTGCTTTCAGATACTGAATTTAGCCAACCTTGAAGCTATATACACGTCTAGACTTGCTAGCTGCATGAGCCAACAAATTCCTTTCAGCTTAAACAAGAAACAGTCACTTGCAACCAAAAATGTCTTCAGACATCTGGGTTTCTAATTGGAGGATAAAAGGAAAGAGCTTGGTGGGAAAATATAAGAGACCAGCACATAAAATAACTATTCAGGCCAGCCCATGGCATAGTGGTTAAAGAACTGAACCCAACAAGGCTGACTGTGCGGTTTGAGTCTTGGATCCAGAAGCTTTAAAAACACTTCAGGTGTATGTATGTGCGTGCCCCAAATTCCAACAGGATGGAGAAATGGAGGAGAAGGGGCTGTGGTGTGACCATTTTCCATGGGGGGTTGCTTTTCTCATCTCCCTCTATGTCTGGAAAGTTTTTAAAAAATTATTCAAACAGCAATCCGGGCAACAGAGATATAAAATTAAAAAAAAAAAAAACAAGGAAAAGCTCAAATTTATTTTAATATCACAGATGGTGGAAAATACTGTCCTAGTTCTTAAATAAAGTACCATTGGATTCCATGGACAATGGAGGTGGCTCAGCTTACTTCACACTGTCACTCAACGATAACAAGGGCATCAGAACTGAAAGTAGAAACGAATAAAATTATCTTATTAGACTTTGGAAATTTTTAATTTAGAAAACGATTTCTGAGGAAAATGCATTAGACTACTTAGGTCAAATATTGAAAAAATTTCTCCTTCTCTAGTCTATAAACCTGTATTTTCTTGAGCATGTCTAAGAAACATCTGAACCCTCTTCTCTGATAGGCTGAACTATTTTTCCCATGTAGTCAACCACAGTTTGAGTCCTGGACTCAGTGGCTTAAACTCAGGCCGGGCGCATGTGCGTGCGTCCCCAAGATCCCGAGAGGAGAATGGAGGAGAAGGGATTGCAGCATGGCCATCCCCCCTGGGGGGTGATTTCTCGCTCTCTCTGTCTCTGTCTCTGTCTCTCTCTGTCTTTCTGGCGAGTGCATGCGCCCTGTAGCTAAAACCTCTCCAGAAAAGAAAGAAAGAAAAAAAAAAAGATAGACATATGAAGACATGCACAGGGAGGGTGGTATCCATACGAAGGTAGGGGCTCAGTTAAAGCCCAGAAGCTTTAGAGCCAGGGAGGTTAATGATGTAATCTCAGTCTAAGACCCAAGACCCCACGAGGCTGCTAGTGTAAACCCTATAATCCAAAGGCGAGAGAGCCTTGAGTTCTAATGTCCAAAGGCAGGAGAGTAAGTACTGAGTAAGTGTCTCAACTCTAGGAAAGCAAGAAGAAATGGTCTTTGTTTGCCTCTTTTATTAGATTTGAACTTCTAGCCAATTGAATGGTGCCTGCCAAGATTGAAGGACTATCTTCCTTACTCATCCCATAGAATCAAAGGTCAATCTCTTCTGGTAACAACCCTCACAGACATAACCAGTAATAACATTTTGCCAGTTTTCTTGGTATTCCTTAATCCAGTCAAACAGACTCCTAAATTTAACCATCACAGGAGGATTTTTCCCTTGGGCCTTCAGAAGGAGCATGGTTCTGTCCACATCTTCATTTTTTTACTTCTGGCCTCAAGAACAATGAGAGAATAAATTCATTGTTTAAAGTCGCTGAGTTTGTGGTAGTTAAGGCAACCCTAAGAAATGAATATAATGCCTAATTCAGCCAACCTAAAGTTAATTCTAATTACAATCTAGCTTAATTTGGGGAAATATTAGGTTAAAGACAACCAAAACTTTACCTTGCATCCTTTTGTAAAAATTGTGGTAAAATATATATACATAAAATTTATCATTTTAATAGTGTGGAAAATGTACAATTCAATAGCATTAAGTATATTCAAAATGATGCTTGCACCCAGGTTTTATTTATTTTATTGTCAGAAGGCATGTGTACTCGTGAGTGAGAGAGAAACAAAGCCCTCTCCAATGGTGGGGGTGGCCAGGCTGCATCTTTTTTTTCCTTCCCATTAAGGTTTCGAACATGCACACACACATGCCGAGTGTGTTTTTCAAGTTCTTGGGGTTAGGATTTAGACTGTGGTAGATCAAGTGAGATCTAGCTCCCTATTCACTGTGCTCAACCACTGTCCTATGGGGCTGGACAGCTTGCACCCATTTTTAATGCATCTAGTTTTAGATTTGAACAATAGCCAATCAGGAAAGCGACAAAGGTGGAATAAACCTTAGAGAAAGCATAAAGCATAATCCACTCCCAAATTTGTTCATGGCCAGTCTCTTGTTAATGAGAATCTGAACCCAGAAAAGTTAGAGAATTTTTCCCTATTTACATTGCAACTGTAATTAACCACAGGAAAATTAATTTGAGGGCCAAATGTAAATAAACCACTACTAACAAAGCTCTCAAACTTCATTTCTAGTGATTAAAAACAGTTTCATCTTCATAATGAAAGCTAGATATTTACCTATCTTTTATTCTACCTCAGATGGTTAATGTAAACTCTATTTTCATTATTAAAACCTTAAGAACGGAGAGGATAAACCCTTGGGACTTCTAATTCTTTATGAGTAAACTCATTTTTTTTTTTGAGAGGTTTTTGCTATAGGGCATGTGTGCTCGCCAGAGACAGAGACAGAGAGATACAATAAGTGAGGCAGGGATGGCCATGCAGCAATCCCTTCTCCATTCTCCTCTCGGGATCTTGGGCATGAATGCACACGCGCCCAGCCAGAGTTTAAGCCACGGGGTCTGGGACTCAAACTGTGGTCTACTACATGGGAGTGCAGCAACATGCCATTACGTCAACTGCTGGTCCTACAAACTCAATTTTTTAACTTTTGTTTGCCCCCACTCCCAATATGTCTCCTGAAACTGCCAATATTTAGAAATGCTACCCTCCTTACCGTCTAGAAAAAATTCTTTGCTATAACACTGAATTCTAGGATGAATATTCAAGAAATGTCACACTAGAATGAACTAAAAATGGGTTTTACCAGGCCTGCAATAGTAGTGCAATGCTGGACTCACATGGGAAGGTCCCAGGTTCATGGTCTGGGGACTCCGTGTTAGCTGGATACATGTGTATGTGCTTATGATTTGTACTGACTAACCGAAGCTGGGGTGGATCTCAGTGTGAGGACCCTGTTAGGTGTTCCAGTTTCTCTCTCCCTTGCACTTTTTCTCATGGAAAAAATGTTTAAAAACTTAAAGAAAAAAATGTATACATATTGTAATGTTCATTCAGTAACCAGCAGTAAAAGAAAAAGAGGCCACATTAGATAGTTAGGTTGCTGACTTTTTCTGTGTAAATTTTATTAGTTTAAGCTTGATGAATTTGAGAGATGAATATGCATGGTAAAAATTGTTGGCAGACAAGCATCTATTGTTAATTATCTATTTCTATTATTTTTTCAGCAATTTTAGTACTAACATTTAGCAAAATGTAAATTTTAATGAACTTCCACATACCTTAGAAGAGTTAAGTTATATTCACTTTCCTCAATTAAATTCTAATGAATTCACCATTACTAATTTTATAGATGTGTAGTTCTTTGGCCTCTATTAGTGATTTGTGAAACAAAAGTAATACTTTCTTCTTTGAATAGTTATAGAATATTTTGAGTTGAAGGGGTTGCTTATTTAGTCTACTATTTTACCTAAAGGATACTTGTTTAGTTGATCTTATTTAAAGGTTGAAGAAAAAAGCCCAAAGTTGTTTAAGGTCACATAACCTGTTGGCGAACACGTTTTGAACTTATTTCTTTGAAAACCTCAAGATATTTTTCTAATCATTTATAATCTGAGTATGGAGTACAAAATAAAGATTGGTTAAAGAGATAATATTACAATAGAAAGGTAAACCAATATTGTTTTTCATCTTTAATTTGAGATAAAGAGATATTATAACAGAAAGGTAAACCAACTATTGCTTTTCATCTTTAATTTGAGATAAAGATAGTCATTCTCTTGGCCATACTTTCTCATTTATATCCCTCATTTGAAACTAATTAAGAATCTGTTGGCCACCAGGATCTGTGGTCATAATTATATGAAGTCAGTTCATCACCTGGCTTAAACTATTAATCCACTTTTAAAAAATACTAGAAATACAGGTCCTCAAAAATGCACTATTTTATACCATTTCAATTTCGCCCATTATTTCCTTTATATTTAAAATGAAATACATAATGTGAATCTTCAGTCAGAGGATGAGTAATTTCATGTTCCAACGAAAACAGTAAAAACTCAACCATCAAATTTACTCTAAGATTTTAATTGTGTACAATGCTTTGATACTTCTCTTTACATTTCATATTTATGCTTCCAGGTTTTACTATGTCTGAGAACAGAAGAAAAAGCAAACTATGTATGTATACGTACTCATATACATATACATATAATTTTTTAAACCCAGAGGTTGAAAGGGTCCGAAAGGCAATTAAGAATTCTACGTAAGATAGCTTCTGGTTATCAACAATTCATTTTTACTAAAGGCACATGAAAATAGATAGCAACAAAAGCTATTTCATGGTAATCTCATATCCCACAAATACTGAAATAAAACTCAATCACCAGAATAATAGTCGTCATTCAAGTGGATCATGTCCTTCTCATTCTGAGTAGATTGATGCTTCTCATCTAAACGCAGGGCAGAGGTCCAGTGATGCTTCTCATATAAAAGCAGAGGTCATAGCAAAGAAGCTTAAGGCCACAAAACCATGGAACAGCAGAGGACGAGAAGCCGGGTATCTTCACTCAAGATGCACCGCAGCAGACTCCTAAGCTTTGCTTGTGAGCATCTTAGAAGTACAGACTTGCAGACGGAATCCTACAGCACGGCTGGGGCGAAAATCCTCCCCCAGGGCGAGCTGACTGAGGAAGCCGCCAAGATAAGGCTGGACAGGATACTTCCCTTCTTCGCCCTCGGCGGGCTCGCTGTCACCATAGCCGCCAGTCAGCCACCCCGCGCACGCCGCTTTCTGAGCCACATCTAGGTACTCCGGCGCCTTCTGTGGGGGCGGCCTGAAGTTCCCAGGAGCCGCGAGGGGAAGGCCCAGCGAGCTGAGCCTTCGCTTCTCCGACGCTCCCTACCGAGTGGCTCGGCCG
>NW_006159535.1:3829382-3897186 GCF_000334495.1 Tupaia belangeri chinensis
TATGAGGTGCCAGGCTCGACAGGGGATTGCTTCTGCCTGGGGCCCGGCTGAGGCGGCATTCGTGCCTCACGCGCACCCGCTCCACGTTCTCCCAGCCAATCCGGCGTTACACGCGCGCCCAGGAGCGTCCCCCGGTCCTACTCAGGCTGGGCCCGCTCCTTCCCGCTACCAGGACTCGGCACCCGAGCTCTCACTCCTCCCCTCACTCTCCACGAGTTCCACGCCTCGGGGTGTAGCTCCGCCCCTGTCCCCGAGTCCGCCCCCGCAACCTCCAGAGCGTGTGTTCTCCTTTCCCCTAAGTCTCCTACCATCCAGCCGCCTTGGGTTTCCGCCAGCCTCCCCCTCCTTCGCCGCTCGCCTCGCGCTCCCCGGGCGCCCTAGCTCTCGCGCTCTCCAAGGCGAGCGCGCTCCCGGCCGGCGCGCTCTGGGCTCTGGCTTCTCCCGGCTTCTGTCAGTGCGGTGACTGCGCTGGGAAACATGGCGACCGAGGGAATGATTCTCACTAACCACGATCATCAAATCCGTGTCGGAGTCCTCACAGGTAACTGGGGAGGAGGTCCGGGACCGCCGCTGCCGCGGTCCCTGACTTGCCTCAGGCTTCTCGTCTGTGGTGGCCCTTCTCTGCGGCCTCGGGAGGGGGGAGACTGAGGAGGGGGACGGGGGGGTGCATTTTTACAACCGCTGAGAGCTGACAAGGGTTGGGGTGTACCCAAAGATCCCCCGGGAACTGGGGCCGCCTCAGCGGAGTGTCAGGCCCCGGCGCCTTCGCAGCCGAAGTCTCCGGGATCCCGGCTCCGCAGTCTGGAGCACGCCGCGCTCTGCCGGCCCGGGCTCATCCTCCGCTAACGCTCTTCAGAGAGAGGGGGGAATCCCATCTCCACCCCTTCCTGCCTCCCCCTCCCCCGGCCGGGCGGCCCCACGCCGCTCTAGCTGTGCTAGCCCAGGGCACCGGCCGGACACGACTCGGGCGCTCAGCCGAACTCTGCTCAGCCACGGGCTGCCTCTCGGGTCGGGCATTCCCTCAGCCACCCATGGGACACCCCTCACCTCCCCCGGGAGTTGGGGGTACCGGCCTGTGTCCGGATCTCGGAAAGTGTCTGCATTCCTCCTTTCCGAGCTGAGGGCCCTCTGCCTGACTCTTCCTTTCCTTAGCGTAGACGGGCTGCAGCCTGCGGCCAGGAACCCAGCCGTTTTTACTTGAAAGGGAAGGATTCCCCCTCTCGAGATCCTCGTTCCCCCTCCCTTCTGGGAACCCCCAACCCTCATCTCCCGGTAGATGGCCCCGAAGCTGGGGGAGCCCACTTTTCCCCAGTCGCATTTCCCTCCCTCACGGAAGCCGTGTGTGCTCTGCATGTCTGATTCCGTTGCGTTGTATTTGGGTAATATCCCTCAGTTAGGCGATCGGCAGTTGCTGCAGGGCATGACTTCCAAGATGAATAGCAAACCGATTTGTAGGGGCTTCTGCTGTGGTTCTGTAGTTGGCAAGGTTTCTGTGTAATTTGCGAGGCGGGGGTTAAAGAACTATATTTGGAATCTGAGGACTTAGTTTGGTTGGAAGAAAATCCAAGACTCAGTGATGTGATTTCGGAAAAAAGAAGCTATGTTGACGGGAATCCTAGTGTCTCCCCCACTTCTTTTTTAATTTTTTTCCTTGTCAAATTCTGACAGGTTGAGACGGCGCTCGAGGAGGGACTAAACTGAATGAGATTTGCTTTTGTTATTAGGTAGAAAAAAATCTCCGAGATGCCTGTAGATACCAAGTACAAAGGTTAATTTATCTGCTGAATTTTGTGAAAAGGGGATGCCCATCGCCCCCTTCCCTTTCTTTTGAGTAAAAAAATTCCCTTTCCTTGGTAATTCTTTCCAGATATTAAGGATGATATATTGAATTTTCCTGATCAAAAACCCCCTTGATAGAGAAACTAGTCCAAACTAATTAATTGCAGGGAGGGAACCCTCCAAATCAGAAGATGCGCTGTTCTCTTTTTTGCGGGTGCTGAAACTGTTAGCCCTATGTGAAGATTCAGTTTGTTCTCAGAATTTTTAGAGTTGTCATTACTAATTTGTGGAAAATCTGATTCTGGGTTGTGAAAATGTATACCCTGTATTGATCTTCGACGTGCATTTTAAATTCTAGCCTTACTTTGAAAATGAATAAAGTAGTGAAAGTAAAGTGTAATAAAAACAAATGCATTCAGTTGTCCTTGGTAATGACAGGCAACAGATGTTTAAAAGTTAAACCATAGAAATATTTTTAAAAACAACATGAGAAATTATTTACGCTTTGCATATAGTTTTATTTAATATATCTTCTTACCTTGGCCAGCTGACTGGTAGATAGGTGTTGTACAGAGTGTTTGGAAGATATAACCCTTAACAGGGCATAACTACAGTTTAATAGGGGTAACAGATATGCAAAAAAAAACTGGCAAAGGCAATGTATGTATGTATTGTATAAAAGTTATCTAAATATATTACCTATGTGTTTGGGCGCTGCATGCAAAAACCATTCCATATACACATGGATTAGGAGCAAATATGGGGAATTTTGTGCTTTTACCTGAGTCAAGAGGAAACTGGTATTTTTACGGAGAGTTGATAATGAACAGCAACCTTATAAATAATAGTTAGGATGGTGCGTTCAGGCAGAATACAAATACAGTGTAAAGGCCTCTTAAAAACTTAGGTGGAATAGGTAGGTGGCATAGACAAAATTTCAAGGAAAGAAGATAACTTTGGCAGAGGAATTAAAGGTAATCTGGAAAAGCTATCTCATGAAAATAAAGTAAAATAGTCTTGGGGAAAAGTCTAGAGTGAGGAATATGGATGTAGCTGAACAAATGAAAAGGAAGCTGCAGATTTGGAAGAAGTGGTAACAGAGCAATAGGATTTAACAATAAAGTAGGTTTTGGAAGTCAGAAATAACTGAAGTTTTCTCTTGAAATGTTATTGATATAAATATTATCTACTGTGATGGAGGCTGGAAACATGGAGAAGAATTAGAGGAAGGAGCGCCAGCTCTCAGTGAGTGGATAGAGATTTTATTACAGCTAGCTTAATTTCTGTGGTTTTGACATTCCATGGTTCCATGTGTGTTTTTGTTTGTTTGTTTGTTTGTTTTTAGGGGAGGAACCTATAAAAATGAAGTTACAGATTACGATTTTGTGTATTCTAGAACTTCAAGTATTACAATTTAACCATGTAAAATTATTCATTAATTCTGTAAAGTTGCATACTATATGGGGCCAGCAGGTGGCATAGTGGTTAAGGTGCTGGACTCCCACATAGCTGACGGTGGTTTGAGTCTCAGATCTGGAGTCTTGAAAATCATGCCAGGCGTGTGTGTGTGTGTGTGTGTGTGTGTGTGTGTGTATGTGTGTGTGTGTGTTTAAAACCCAATAGGAGAGTGGAGGAGAAGGGATTGCTGCATGGCTATGGTGGGAGGTGACTTCACACTTTTCCTCTCACTGTTTGTCTCTCTCAGATGAGTACACATACCTTATGACAAAAACCTTAAAAAAATTACATACTATGATTTGAAAAATATTAAGAGATCACATTTAAACCTGATTTTTTTTGGAGAGGTTTATGCTATAGGGCGCACGTGCTCTCCAGAAAGAGAGAGAATCAGAGAGACAGAAAGCGAGAAATCCCCCCTCCCCCCCAGGAGGGATGGCCACATCACAATCCCTTCTCCTTTATTCTCCTCTAGGGATCTTGGGCAGGCACACATATGCGCCCAGCGTGAGTTTAAGCCACCAGGTCCAGGACTCAAACCACATTCGACTACATGGGAGTCCAGCGACATAGTCATTACGCCAACTGCTGAACTTGACTTTATTTTTTTCTCTAAATAAATATCTAAATATCTTAAAGTATTTTATCTATATCTATTTTACAAAGATAGTGGAAAATATGGTCTACCCTTGCACTTTACAAAGTATTATATAATATTTCACTGAAATCATATCATCTCTAAGGTCCCTGATTGACTTCCTTGTGACATTTTTGATATCTGTTGAAGGATAATATTTATACTTTGAAACTTTTAATGTTTTTGTTATCTTCATTTCAGCTATGAGTATGGCTGCTACAGGACACAGTATGCTGAATCTTCTTATCAAACTAATTAACTGCATTAGAGTTTTGAAATAATAATGCTAGAAAGGAAAATATTTATTTAACAATAGCATTTCTTTTTTGCTTGACTATCCTGAATCAGTTAGGACTTGTAATTCTCAGACTTAGATAATGTAATGTGGATATTTTGGTTATACTAATTATTTTTTTAATCAGGAAAATGAGAATATAATATATGAATATGTATATATATAATATATATTTATATAGTACAAGGAAATATTTTATGTTGAAGATTATTATCCATCTCTAAGAACAAAATCTATTAGTAACCATCTCATATTGACTTGCCAGCAACAAAGGTAATGTGGTCTTTGATGACAAAAGATCCAGTTTAATATTTCTGTTTAATATTCTCTATTAGTATTACTATTTAAAACAGAGATTAAAGATAATGTAATAATGAATAACATGAGGCAAATAAACAAGTATCTGCTATTTCAGAACTAGAAACATGATATACTGTGGTGTAGAATTTTTTTTTAACTACTTAAGTAATTATACTTACAGTCAGTCTTAACAATTAAGTAGCAGGCTCATTATGTTTCAGATGTATCACTTTTTATCTACTTTTTCCTATTTTGAAAGAAACAGTTTTTCAAGGCAGTAACTATTGCTACCATTATAAAAGCTCCACAGAAATGTTACTAGGAAAATAATGAATATATGTACATATATGATGCAGAATCAAATAATGTCCATTGGCTAATATTACATGGTTTGGCTAGCCACTTCCAATGCCTCTAGCTAAAGATGATAATTCGTCACTGAAAATTTCCACCAGCATGGCATGGGTGAGAAAATGATGCAAAGTTTTAGGATAGGGCATTTTTAAAATTCATGGTTTTGCTTAGTAACATGTTTTTAGTGTACTATGTTGTAGATTTGAAATCAGTAATAGTAGGTGATTGTGATTAGATAAAGGGCTAATTGTGAACTAGAGCACCAAAAATAATACTTTTACAAGGGAGTATTTCAGTCATTCAGCAATAAAGTTATTCAAAATATTCAAAAAAAACCCACAAGTTCTAATGAAGGAGATAGTTCTCTTGCAACTTTGGAACTGCTCAAGCATTTATTTATTTATTTTGTTTTTTGCTGTAGGTTGTGTACTAGAGAGGGGGAGAGAGGACAAAAGTCTGTGTGTGTGTGTGTGTGTGTGTGTGTGAGAGAGAGAGAGAAGGAAAGTAAGTCTGCGTGTGTGTGTGGCAGAGAGAGAGAGAGAGAGAGAGAGAGAGAGAGAGAGAAGGAAGGTAAGAAATCACCCTTCCCCCCAGGGGTGATGGCCATGTCACAGTCTCTTTTCCTCCACTCTCCTCTTAAGATTTTGGGCATGTTTTGGGTATGCACACACACCCTGCCTATGTGAGTCTCAAACTATTGGGTCAGGGACTCAACTGTGAAGCTGGCCATGTGAGATCTAGGGACTTAACCTCCTACTACTTCATGGCCTGTCAAGCATTTATTTTATGTTATAATTTTATTTCTCAAGCTTGTTCTTATATATTATATGTTAGATACTGTTTTCTGAAAAGCCCATCTATTGATAAGGTTATATAAATATGTCTTTTTTTCCCTTAAGAAAAGATGTTATGGGACCAGCAAGTGGCATGGTGGTTAGGGCACTGGATACTCCTAAATGGCTGACCACGGTTTGACCTGGTGGCTTGCTTTCTCACTTGCCCTCTCTCTCTGTGTCTCTGTCTGTCTGTCTGTCTGTCTATCTCTCTCTCTTTGGTCAAATTAAAATAAATGAATATATAAATAAGATTAAATAAATAATTCTTCTTCAAAAAAAGAATATATGTTGTCATTAAGTAGGCAAATTGCTATTACAAATAAAACCTGAATCCTACCAAACAGAATTCTTTGTTATGGCAAACTTACCTGTTTTTTTTTTTTTTTTTCTTTTCCTCAATGCATATTTTTTATGTTGATCGAGACTAATAAAAGGAGGCTAATTCTCAAGTTAGATTTTTTCCCATGAAGTTTTATTTGGAAGTAATATATTAAAGAAAACATTTAGTCAAAGTAGAAAATGTTAAATTAATTTCTAATGAATATAATTAATACTGTTATGACTGGCCAAAGACTTTGTGAACTGTCAGCTGCTATATTGTAAAAATTAACCATATCAAAAACAAATTTGACTCCAAACTGAGGTATATAGTAGAGAATCAACAGTATTCTACTGGGAAGAAACTGGAAAATGAGTGTTTTTATTCTTACCAGTGAAAGATTCCTGGTCAAATTGAACAGGTGATTTTTGAAATAGTAAAATAAATAATATCTATACTTTACTTTTGTAAATAAGATTGAAGAACAATGAAACATTTAGATTTTGAGATGTTAAAGAGCTTCTGAAAAAGTGATAAAACAACAAAGGGTATCTTCTTTCACACCTGGGTAGAGAAGATAATTACTAAAAAAGCAAAAGAATCCACCTGTTAACCTGTTTAAAAGTAAGGAGGACTTTAGTCAATATGAATAGCATGTAATAGTACTTTCATTAAAAAAAAAAAGGAGTAAAAAAAGGAAAAGTGCAACCTCTCAAAAAGCAGGTGTCTAATGCAGTATTTACCAAGTAGTTCTAACCAGTTTGTTTAATAAATTCATAAACTTTGATTAAAGTAGTTAATTTTGATAACTAAGTAAAACTTCTTGAAAATTTTATAATATAAATAAACCCTACAACTTTCACAGTAGCTTTGCAGTATTTATGCATTTTGAAAGAGTGGGATTAAATTTACAGCACTTAAAAAAATTCTTAATTGAAAATAAAGTAGCAGATCATCAGGTGGCTTTGTGGTTAAGGTGCTAGATCCCATGTGGCTGACTTTGTGGCTTGAATCTCGGATCCGGTGGCTTGAAATGGCATATGTGTGCCCAAAATCTGGAGAAGAGAGGGGAAAAGGGCTTGTGGTGTGTCCATCCCCTCAGTGGGGGGCTGGAATGATTTCTCACTTTCTCTGTGTCTCTGTTTGTCTTTCTAACAAGTGCACACACCCTATGGCAATATGTGTGTGTGTGTGTGTGTGTGTGTGTGTGTGTGTTTATCAAAAGAAAGGAGCAAGAAAATGAAATCTGAAAGATGTATTACTAAACTTTGTGCTAAGCTCTTCAAATTGGCATATGGCATAATATCAAGAGGTACTCTGGAGTTTGAAATCTAAGCTGTGGGAAAAAATAGACTTTTTGAAATATCAATTTCACTTGAGAGTATGTAATTTAAATCACTTTAATTAATTAATTAATTAATTTAGAGAGATTTTTGCTAGGTGTATATGCTTGCTGAGAGAAAGAGAGAGACAGAGAGACAAAAAGCATGAAATCACCCCCCATGGGGATTGGCCACACTGCAATCCCTTCCCCTTCATTTACCTCTTGGAATTTTGGGCACACATGCACAGGCGCCTGGTGTGAGTTTAAAGCTGTTGGGTCTGGGACTTGAACTGTGGTCAACTACGTGGGAATCCAGTGACATTACCATTACACACCATCTATAGGTCCCAATTTAAATCACTTTAATATTAAGGATGAGTAAATTAGACACAGATTCTAGAATTCACATAAGATTTTACCATAAAATCAGAATCTTCATTGAAATTTCATGTAACTCTAGACCTCTTCATTCTTTTCTGTAATTTGTATTTGTGTGAAAAAAAAATTAAGGAGTGTTGGATCATAGAAAGAACAATGGAATACCCATGTTATAATCATAGTTGGGTTAGTTAAGTTTTATCACTTTGAGCATATTTCTTAATTTTCTTTCAGCTTTTCTCACCACTAAAATGAAGAAATTGTTCTCTAAGATCACTTTAGTCTTTCATGGTGGTATCTTTTCTGTTTTTTAAGCACTTGACCAGCTGGAAAGAGAATATAGGATATTAGACTTAATTAAATTTTTTTTTTGTATGATATTATAGGAGAGAGAGATTCTACATAACAAAGACTTTAAAAATGTAAGTGAATAAATGGAAGAAAAGATAAATTTTTCTAAAGTTTGGTTGTCATTATAACCTGAAGTAAACAAGGATATTTTTCATTTAGAAATTTTTGTAGAATTAATATTTTTATGACTAGTAGTTTTAGTCTTAGATCTAGTTTCAGACTCAGATCAAGCCTCACTTCCTTAACAAAATCTTCCCTAGGAACTATTCTCTTCATTAATGTCTTTGTTTTCCTATGGGGCTTATATTGGGTCATGTAGAAAGTCATGACACATTTTTGCATAAAATAACAGAAAAATATGGCATGACTTTCCAGACAACATAATAAATGTCTCTATCCTATAATCATATGCATGGGGGAGACTGCAGTGGAATAGTTTTAAAAAAGGTTGGGGTGGGGAGGCTTTGGAGTGAGACAGACTTGGATTTCAGGTCCTGATTTGCCATTCATTTGGGAAGTCATTTAGCTCTGAATTTGTTTTCCTTCTCCAGAGTGAAGATGGCAATGCCTAGTTCACAGAATTTTAAGTGCTGAAATAATGTATGTGAAAATGCCTATTAAATATTTCCAATTCAGAGTAAATACTCAATAATCTTTAGTTTCTTTCTTCCTTACTTGTCACTTTGGAATAATTTGCTAACATTCTATGTATGTGCATCTTATTCAAAGTAGATTTTAAGGTTCTTGAAACAGATGATTATGTTCTTTGATTCTTTTGTGTCTTGTTGTCATAGCACCTATTAGTGAAGTCATTGCATAGAACATGCTTAATGAAAAAAATAGATGGTGTAAAATTCATGTAGTATCTTAGGAAGCAGCTACCCAGAATCATTTAGGTAAACCAGAATTTGGATATTACTACTAATATCAGGATAGATGAAGTAGGTTGAGTATTTTTTTAAGTTACACATTCCAGATAATAGGATGATATTAATAGTACTGTATATTTGAGTTGTTTTAGTATCAAATTTCATATATAGCTTTAGTTTATATACTGATTAAAGGAATGGAATTTGATGTCATTTTAAAGACTGAACATTTGAAATTATAGGTTAAAAAAAATTCTGAAGATGCTGCTACATTAAAGGTTAACCCTTCTGATCAAAATAGCACTGATAGGAATCAAAAGTTATAACTCTTCTACTGCTTCCAAGACACTCAACTGTCCTGGCCCAGGGGACAGTCGAACAGGTTTCCTGAGGGAAGGAGTGAGAGCCGGGACGAGCAGTGCAATGTTACAGCACGGAGACAACGCAGAGTCAGGGTCGTCCATTTATTGTGGGCAGCACAGAGACGACACAGTGCCACAGCCCCTCAGGGTCGTCCGGAGACAACGCGGTGTCACAACTCTTCAGGGTTGTCTGGAGATGACACAGTGTCACAGCTCTTCAGGATCGTCTGGAGACGACACGGTATCACTGCTCTTCAGGACTTCCGGGTCGTCTGGAGATGACGGTGTTACAACTCTTCAGGGTCTTCCGGTCATCTTCCTGGTCGTCTGTGTCGTCTGTTTCATCTGGCGATTGCGGGCCAGGGATCGTGGTTATATACATGTTGGTGGGCCGTGATTGGTTGTAAAAGATGGGCTATGATTGGTTGTAAAAGGTGGGTTATGATTGGTTGCTTTTGGACCAATCATGAGGTGCCGGATATGCAAATCTGAGGGATTCTAAGCTCACTGATTTGCTATGGGAAGTGGCCAGAGTATGGTTCTGAAGGTGAGGTTTTTGAAGGGGAGCCAATCATGGTCTTTGGCATTGTGTAATTGTTTGCTTTCTGAGAAACCACAGACTCGCTGGTGTGCAGCTTCCCACATATCCCCCCTCTCTGTTTTAATTTGAGAGATGAGGAAAAGGCCTGGGGGAATCGTGCCTGTCTTAGGTTGGAGTCGTTTATGGAACCATATGTCCATTCTTACCCGTCATTGGAGAGTCCCATAGCTATGATGGGCCTCCTGTCTTAGGTGGAAGGACTGAACAGTTATTGGGTTCATCAGACTCTCTTACCCATCTTTGGCTAACCAGTTCAGTGCCTCAGGCAAGACCAGTATAGGGGTATTGGTTTTCCATAAGCGAGTCAATTTGTTGTTTGAGGAATGACATGTGCCTATTAAATATAACAGGTCCCAGCGAGCAAACAGTTAAAGAGCCAATGAATGGGCCAAGGAGGAGGAGCAGGAAAGGGAGGAGACCGTTCCAGGCAGACCATTCTACATTGTTGGAGAGATTCTTGGAGTTGATGTATCTTCATTTTGTTGATCGGGATGATTCTCTGCCATCCTCCTCTGCGGCCTTTCTCGGGACAATTCTCTGCCATCCCCTCCTGGACGATTCTCTGCCGTCCTTTCTCAGGCGGTTTCTCTGCCATCCCCTCCTGGACGATTCTCTGCCATCCTTTCTCGGGACGATTCTCTGCCATCCCCTCCTTGGGTGCTCTTCACTGGATCCTTCGTACTCAGGTCCCTGTTTGGGCACCACGTGTCCCGGCCCATGGGGACAGTTGAACAGGTTTCCTGAGGGAAGGAGTGTGAGTCGGGACGAGCAGTGCAATGTTACAACATGGAGATGACGCAGAGTCAGGGTCATCCATTTATTGTGGGCAGCACAGAGATGACACAGTGCCACAGCCCCTCAGGGTCGTCCAGAGACGACGCGGTGTCACAGCTCTTCAGGGTCTTCCGGGTCATCTGGAGATGACGCTGTTACAACTCTTCAGGGTCTTCCAGGTCGTCTGTGTTGTCTGTGTCGTCTGGCGATTGTGGGCCAGGGATCGTGGTTATATACATGTTGGTGGGTCGTGATTGGTTGTAAAAAGTGGGTTATGATTGGTTGTAAAAGGTGGGTTATGATTGGTTGCTTTTGGACCAATCATGAGGTGCCGGATATGCAAATCTGAGGGATTCTAAGCTCACTGATTTGCTATGGGAAGTGGCCAGTCAGAGTATGGTTCTGAAGGTGAGGTTTTTGAAGGAGAGCCAATCATGGCCTTTGGCATTGTGTAATTGTTTGCTTTCTGAGAAACCGGTGATATTCGCTGATGCACAGCCTCCCACATTCAACCACATTATTCTCGTTCCTTAACTTTAAATGGGCAATTATATTTACCTTGTCAGATTATTATGAAGAATAAATCAAATGTATTCACTATTCAACACCTACTATTTGTCAGACTATGCTAAGTGAGGGATACAATAGTGAGTAAGATAGGCTCTGGTCTGGCTTTGTGGCACATCAGTAATACGCTGCTCCAAAGATCTCATGTGGTGACCACCTTTAGAATCTCCTGCCCTATCCCTCTGAAACACACAGGTCAAGTGCCCAAGATCCAACAGGCTGGAGGACTAGAGGAATAAAATTGTGGTGGGACCAGAGACTTTTGGAGGGTGCTTACCTTTCTCTTTCTCTCTCTTGATTAAAAGGGGGAGGGGAGAGAGAAGACAGAGGCCAGCTCTGACATGGCTTAAGGGAACTGGATCTCATGAGACTGGCTGCACAGTTTGAATTTGGATTCAGTAATTTGAAAAACACACTGGGCTCCTGTGTGTGCATTCCAAAACTCCTGAAAGGAGGAAGAAATGGAGAAGGTTGCAGTGTCTCTTCCTTAAGAAGGGTGCTTGCTTTCTCATAAACTCCTCTCCGATGAGCTCATGTACCTTCTGGAAATTAAAAAAAAAACAAAACAAAACAAAACAAAACTCCGTTCTTATCTTCTTGAACCCTATATTTTAGCACCATAACATGAAAATATTCAGTCAAGTTGGATATTGACAAATGCATGTTTATTTATGGTGTATTTCAGAGAATAAAATTTTATATTTCATTTTTTATGTAGATAACTAAAGTGGAATCACCAAAAATGTTTTCATGTCAAGCCATTTTTAATACAAATTTTTAAATCAGTACACATATCTGCTTTCTAAGATAGATACTATCGGACAATTTTATTTAGTTTATTTTTAAGTAAGCAGGTTTAAATAAATATGGCTAACATCTATTGAGTGCTTATATGTTCTGATTATACCAAGCACTTTGGATATGTTATTTAATCCTTTTAACATTTGTAAAGTACAATCTTATTTCTTTTATACTGGTTGAAGTGAATAAACACTAAATACTTTCAGGATTATACCAGTAGCAGCACCAGGATTCAAGTATAGATCTAACTCTACCTTAGCAATTATATTTGTATATTCTATTTTGAATATCTTTTATTGGGGAATGCAGCAGATAGTATAGTTTTATAAGATTTACTTTTCACTTATGACTTTACATACTTACCTTACATACTTTCTGTTTCAGTTTTTAATCTTCTGTATCTTGGGGAAGCACAGACACAACCTTACTAAAAATTATATATAACATTATATTCAGTTAGACTTGAAGTGAGTGTCTAAAAAATAAGGATTTTGACTTTTGGATTCAGGGGATTAGATGATGAGTGGATATTACTATAATACATGGTTTTACTTATTTTTTTTTTCTTGTACTTGGCAATTTTAGGATCAAGTTTTTACCTGATGCTGAAAACATTATTAAAAATGCAGAAACTTATGAAAGAAAACAAACATATGCAATCTGAGTGCTAAGTAGAAATTAAATGTTTTCTTTGATTCTCTAATGTTCCTTAAACATTAATAAAAAAGTACCCTTATAATTAATGATCTTTGAAATATAACTCAGGTTAAGACCTGTTGGAAATAAGAAATTAAACACAGTAATAAGTGCTATCTTGAGACATGAAAAAGGTGAAGAACTGAATATTTTTACTCTAATGCAAACTTTAGAAATTATGCTTTGGTCCAGCCTCTGTGGCACTGTGGTAAAGCGGTACCTCACAAGGCTGGAAGCCTCATGGTGTCAGTGGGTTCTGATCCATGGCTAGTCCTGAAAACACACCAGACAGTAGATAAGAAGGCTCCTGGAAAAATGGAGTGCTGGGGAAGGGGAATCACTGCACAGTGAGACCCTGTCAAGGGTGCTTTTCTTTCCCTCACTCTCTCTCATGCATGCACTCTAAATCATAAAAAAATATTTTGATAAAATTAATAGCCATGTGGAAGAAGTTACATTTGAATTAAATTGCAAGTGGGAAAGCTTCTAAATTCTTAACTCATGCTTTTAATTAGCTTTAAAAAACATATTAAAGTATATTTTTATCTCCTCTCTTGTGTTAACCACTTCAACAGTTTTTGTTTTTACTGATTCTTTTACATACAGTCATATATTTTAATATACATATATGGATTCATATATCATAGCTTGCAAAGCAATAGACCACTGGCCACAATTGACTAGTACATCTCCTTCATTAGGCCCATATTATGTCTCAGAAAATGTATTAGTTTCTAACGTTTAAAAATATTTATTTTACTCTGGCTGCATGTGCTCACCAGAGAGTGAGAGCGAGAGAAAAAGAAAGTGAGAGAGAGAGAGAAAGCAAGCATTTCTCAATAGGGGTGTGGTCATGCCATAATACCTTTTCTTCCATTTCTCCCTCCTTTGAGGATTTTGGGCATGCACACATACACACACACATGCCTAGAGTGTTCTTTAAGCTGCAGGACTGATGATTTGAACTGTGATTAGCCATGTGGAATCTGGCTTCCTTAACCACTGAGTGGTGGGCCCTTCCCCCACAAAAGGATTATATTTTATATAAAACCTATATTTTTAGCCTTTCAGCATTCAGCAGCATACTACCTCTTTCTCACTTGACAATAATTTGTTAAAGTAATTGCAATCACATCTCCTCCATCTTCCTCCTGGAATCATTTGAAGCCACTGGATCTAGGACTCCAAATGGGGCTGGCCATGTGGGAGTCCAGTGACATAACTGCTACTCCATCCGCTGGTCCCTCTGCATCGTATTTTGACATCTTTTAATATTAGTGAAAATACTAAATAGTTAACTACATTGAGAGCTTATCAAGTGTGAAATACTTTCTAGAGCCTGTTATAAAATGTATTAATTCATTTAATTTTCATAATATTGATATTATCAATATTTTACAATTGAGGAAATTGTAGCAGAGAAAGATGAAGTAACTTATTCAAGTTACTGTGCTAGGAGACCAGTCTTCAAGTTGAACCTATGGAGTTTGTCCCTAGGGTAAGCTTGTTAGCCACCACATTATACTCCTTAATATGTAAATTATTTCCTATATTTCTTTAAAGATATTAATATATATTTTTCCTTTTAATGGCATCACATCAGATCCCAATTGACAGAAATTAAAGTTTGTCATTTTTCACTGACAAATGTTGTAGATAATAATATTGGGTTTATTATTCCTTTTTCATGAGTTTTTAAACTATAAACTTAATTAATGTACATATAATTTTTGGATCAAGGACATAAATTTTGAAATTTTGAAAGAAATTATTAATTTGTCTTTCAGAAATAATGTACTAATTAATATGTTCACCTTCATTAAGTATTAACTTTTTAGTATTTGCAAGTTATTTTGAGGTATATTTTTAATATTTACAAATTCTTGAGTTATGCAGGTAGATTAGGACCCTTTTACAAAAGACATATACTGAGCTCAAAAGTAATTTACATGAAAGGGGATTTTACTAATTTACATAGCAGTAGACTATACTGGAGCAACTGATGTTACAAACTTGAACTTTGTGATCAAGGAATTAGTGGAATCATAGACTCTTATTCTCCATTTCAGTGCTCTATTTTCAGAATATGTTGCAGGCTAAGTTTCTTTTTGTAGTGAGAATTGGAAAGGGAAGATCAAGTTAGGAAGTTTCTTTCTCATGTGTGTATGCATGTTTATACACACACACACACAACACATAATAATGCCAGGATTCCTCTTCACCTAGATTGGCTTACATTGTGATGAGGAGGATGAGGTTTTTGATTGGCCAGATCTGTATTATATATTTATTTGGGAGTAAGATATTAAACAGGTAGACTCAGGAAAATCAGATAGAGAGGATAGCTTAGTCTGTTTGGGCCACTTAGTCCTCCTGCCTCAGCCTCCCAGGTATCTGGACTACATGCATGTGAAACCGTGCCCTGTGAGAAATATATTTCTCACACTTCTGGAAGCTGAAAGTCCAAGATTGAGTAGCTAACTGATTCGGTGTCTTTTGAGGTTTCTTTCTTTAAGGACAGTGCCTTCCAGATACACCTCACGAAGTAGAAGGGCAAAAAGGGCTCTCTCATTTATCTTTTCTAAGGGTACTAATCCCATTCCTGAGAGTGGATCCTTCATTGACATAATTATCTCTCAAAAGTTGCACTTCCATATAATATCACCTTGGGAGCTAGGTTTCAACATCTGAATTTTGGGAGGACACATGCATTCGGACCATAGCAGAAGAGAAAGAGCAGATTTAAAAAGAAGAGGAATTTCTGCTACTAGAAGGGTAAGAGTGTTCTGAGCAGACAACTTCTTTTCTAGAGGTTCCCTGGAGTCTTGATGACTTTTTGCCTTCTTTTTTTTTCCCCCTAAGAACATAGTTTTTCATGTGTGCCTCTTTATTTTTCCTGCTTCTTCCATGAAAATACTGCTCTGGCAGATAGTTTTAAATTAGAATTGGAGCAGTTAGGGTGTGACAACCTAGGGCTCTCTACTATCAAAGGCAGTTCATTTATATATCTGGAGCATTCACAGTGATTGTCTTCTACTTTTTCATGTTCAGTATAAATGGTTATGGCCTTAGGGACATTTGGGAACAGTAGTATACAATAGAGGGTAAGATTTTACTAAGTTTTAAAATGGCCTTTTTAATGTTTCTTTATTTTGAATTAATGAATAGCTATGCATCCTTAGTCTTTCTTAAAATGGTGTCTTTCAGTGTTTTGTTTTAGTCTGGGAGAAATTATAATAGGTATGGTATGAAAAAGTTTTCATAGGGTCAGGTAAAATTGGGAAGTCCTACAAAATATACCCCTTTTGGGGGGGGACTCTAAGTATATTAAAGGCTATTAACATATTAAAGATGTGGATTCTAGTAACTTTTATTTAGTCTAGCGCATCTTTGCCTTATTTGAAAATGAAACACGCATTCAAAACACACCAAAGGTTTTTTTTTTTTTTTTTTCTTTTTTGAGAGAGATTTTTGCTATAGGGCGCATGTGCTTGCCAGAGAGACAGAGAGACAGAAAGTGAGAAATCAACCCCCAGCGGGGAGGACCACTCTGTAACCCCTTCTCCTCCATTCTCCTCTCAGGATTTTGGGCGCACACACGTGCCCAGTGTGAGGTTCAAGCCATTGGGTCTGGGATATGAACCGTGGTCGACTGCGTAAGAGTCCAGCGATGTAACCATTATGTCATCTGCTAGTTCACACCAGAGTTCTTTTTAGCAGCTCTTTAGGTCTTTCCTGTGCAAATGATCTTTTTAAAATCTGTATAAAACCTTTATATTGGTCTTTTAATTTTTGGCTATAGAAATAGTTGTTTCTAGGACCAGCAGGTACCGTGGTGGTTGGGGCACTGGAATTCCCACATGGTCAACCACGGTTCGAGTCCTGAACCTGGCAGCTTGCTCTCTCTCTTTCTCTCTCTCTGTCTTTCTCTGGCAAAACTCATGTGAAAAAAAAATAATAATAAATAAATGAATAAAATAATTAAAAAAAAAAGAAATAATGGTTTCCTAAAATAATATCTACTGTGAAAGTTAATTATTTCATCCTGGATTTGACTTTTAAAAATAGATGATATTTTTCCTCAATAATAACTTCCAATTTTTAAAAGAAATCAGCAGTTTACAAATGGATAACTCCACCTTTTTTTTTTTTTAAAATTCATGATAGAGTGCATACATATACATGAGAGAGAGGCAGAGAGAGAGAGAAAGGTATATGAACCCTATCCATAGGGCCGGGTCACATTGTGATCTCCTTACCCCAGTCCTGTAGCTTGTCAGATCCTTTACACTTACATGTACTCCTGAAGAGTTTCTTTTGTTTGTTTTAGGTTTTCACCATAGGGCACGTGTTCTTGCTGGAAAGAGACAGAGAAAGAGAAAGTGAGAAATCACCGCCCCCTAGTGGGGATGACCACACTGCAATCCGTTTTCCTCTTGGGATTTTGGGTACACATGCATACACATCTAGTGTGACTTTCAAGCCACTGGGTCTGTGAATTGAACCACAAAATTGACCATGTGGGAATCCAGTGTCTCAACCACCATACCACCTGCTAGCCCCTGCCCTGAGTGCTTTTGGGCTGACTGGGTTGGGAATTCAAACATTGGTTGCCATGTGGGACCAGCTTCTCTTGAACATCACATACTTCTGTACTGCAAATCCAGCTCTTCTGTTATACCCCTCCCCCACACACATACTCATGTATATTTGTATATGTATATAATTTACAATGTTGATTGAATAGATTCCTATTTTATTCAGAAAAGTCTGTGATAGCAAAGACTAGAGACTTACCATTGTAGATTCTACTACTACTGCATGGGAAAGAACACTGGAGGAAGTAATATTTTGAATTTTTCCAGTGGGAGTTTAGTATATTCTGTAAAATGAAATATTAACTAGATGATCTCTAAAATCTCCTTCAGCTCTGAAATCTTAATACCAATCTCAAAAGCATACCTTGTGTTTAATATTGTCATTGCTTATATTTATGTTATCTACAGTCTATTACTGAGCAAAATTCTTTGTCTGAAATGTCTTCCTTACTTCAAATAGGAAAATTTGCTAGAAAAAAGACACTGACAGTCATACCAAGTGTAACTGGAAATAAATGTGGTACTTTAACTGCACTGTAGGTGCAGTTTTATTTAATTCACTATCACATGCAACTGAGTTTAAGTTGCAAAATGCTTAATACTTAGAATGAAAATTAGGTGAATGTAAGTTTAATGACTGATTAGACCAATCAAGCTTAGAAGAATAATAATGATTATTGTTTTTTCTTTTTTAAATTTAAAGTATATACAAGAGACTTAGGAAAAAGTGAATACTTTCTCCCCACAGTTGTGATTACTTTGTCATTATATATTTCAAATAAAGCTGTTGTAAAAATAAAACATTTTGTTTAATGAAATATAATATGTTAATGCTTATCTGATAACAGAATATTGAGTGGGTTTTGGATTAGACTACTTTCTTTTATATCTGAGTTAAGTGAAATTAAGTTTTAAACTTACTTATTTTTTCTTTTCTGTAAAATGGAAAATAATAAATTAATGCCTGCCTTAGAGTGTTGTTGTGATAAATGAGATAATAAATGTAAGCATTTGTGTGCCCACATAATTATGTGTGCCCACATAAGTACTCACTACATGTTTGCTGTCTATTATAATAATTTGAATATAAATACCTTTATCACCATGATAACAGAAAATTATAAATTTCAGGTGTCTGACTTCAATCTTGGTTTATCCTCAATGGTTTTTTCATACTGTTTAATTTATATCTTATTTTAAAAGCTTCATTAAGGATCAGTACTCTACTGGGGTTCGGCTTGATCTGAATTTTATTTTCCTGCTTAAATTTTAGACAGTTAGAGCCAGAATATGCTATTTGTCATGTAGTAACTAAGGGCAAGAATTTGAAATTTTTGAATTATAGGTTTAAAGTAAAGTGTGTGGGTAACTTGGTAAGTCCTGTGAAGAAAATTACCTCTATGTGCATGTTAGTACTGTAGTTACAGAGTACTAAGTACTATCTATAGTCAAGAAAGTGTTTTGAAAGTTTTAAGTGTTATACAAATGGTGCAGTAAAGTTGAGTGATAAATAAGAGCAAAATAAAGCTGTTTATATAGATAATTGTTGATTTGCAATAGAATTTTTAATTGGTAAATGAGGAAAATAGTAAACTCCAGGGCTTGAAACTTATGTGTTTGGGTTTGAATAAAAAATGAGTTGGGGCCTAAGAAAAAATAATTATTGGATATAAAAGGGGAGGAATATTTTATGCCATATATTATCAGGTGCCAAAAGAGAGTCTATAGAACGTAGGGTATTGCCAAAGGTCATTTTTGGCAGAAAAATTTGGGAATTATTATGTCAGGTTAATGCTGGAGTTGGATTTTTCAATATTCTTATGTGCATGGTTCTATAAGGTGTTAGTTTAAAAAAATTGTCAATTATATATCATAATGAAATGTTCATTCCTTTCTATTTCTTGATGTCATTCAGAAGTGGGTCATCTCTAATACATGAATAACTCAAAGATGAATAATGGAGATTTGCCCCATAGAAGAAACTTTTAAGCAGCTAAATAGGGTCTCATTTTAGTATTCTATTGTCTTCTTGTTTATGAGTAATGTATTATCTGATCATAGAAGGATTTTTTAACAAACAATACAACTTGGTTTGATAGGAGGATACTTTGAAAAGATCATGGAAAATGCAATTAAAGTGAGTTTTTTGGGACCAGCAGTTAGCGTAATGGCTATGTCACTGGACTCCCATGTAGTCGATCACAGTTCGAGTCCTGGACCTTGTGGCTTAAAACTTGCACCAGGCACGTGTGCGTGCGTGCCCAAGATCCCGAGAGGAGAAGGGATTGTGGTGTGGCCAGCCCCCCGGGGGATGATTTCTCTCTCTCTCTCTCTCTCTCTGTCTGGTGAGCGCACGTGCCCTATAGCAAAAACCACTCTCCCCCCAAAAAAAGTTAGAAAAAAAAAAGTGAGTTTATCTTGATGCAAATTAAAAAAAATATACATAGTTTTCTCACAATATATATATATTCCATGAATTTTTGAAGAGCCCCTCTTTGTGTGTACCACGTGATGATGTGCTTTTCATTATGGTAGGCTGAAACTACTAAATATTTATAATGTTGCACTTTACATGTTATAAGTTGATTGTAAAGTAGATTTGCATTTTAAGTCATTTTTATGTTAAAACGGCTTGAAACTTATGTGTTTGGGTTTGAATAAAAAATGAGTTGGGGCCTAAGAAAAAATAATTATTGGATATAAAAGGGGAGGAATATTTTATGCCATATATTATCAGGTGCCAAAAGAGAGTCTATAGAACGTAGGGTATTGCCAAAGGTCATTTTTGGCAGAAAAATTTGGGAATTATTATGTCAGGTTAATGCTGGAGTTGGATTTTTCAATATTCTTATGTGCATGGTTCTATAAGGTGTTAGTTTAAAAAAATTGTCAATTATATATCATAATGAAATGTTCATTCCTTTCTATTTCTTGATGTCATTCAGAAGTGGGTCATCTCTAATACATGAATAACTCAAAGATGAATAATGGAGATTTGCCCCATAGAAGAAACTTTTAAGCAGCTAAATAGGGTCTCATTTTAGTATTCTATTGTCTTCTTGTTTATGAGTAATGTATTATCTGATCATAGAAGGATTTTTTAACAAACAATACAACTTGGTTTGATAGGAGGATACTTTGAAAAGATCATGGAAAATGCAATTAAAGTGAGTTTTTTGGGACCAGCAGTTAGCGTAATGGCTATGTCACTGGACTCCCATGTAGTCGATCACAGTTCGAGTCCTGGACCTTGTGGCTTAAAACTTGCACCAGGCACGTGTGCGTGCGTGCCCAAGATCCCGAGAGGAGAAGGGATTGTGGTGTGGCCAGCCCCCCGGGGGGTGATTTCTCTCTCTCTCTCTCTCTCTCTGTCTGGTGAGCGCACGTGCCCTATAGCAAAAACCACTCTCCCCCCAAAAAAAGTTAGAAAAAAAAAAGTGAGTTTATCTTGATGCAAATTAAAAAAAATATACATAGTTTTCTCACAATATATATATATTCCATGAATTTTTGAAGAGCCCCTCTTTGTGTGTACCACGTGATGATGTGCTTTTCATTATGGTAGGCTGAAACTACTAAATATTTATAATGTTGCACTTTACATGTTATAAGTTGATTGTAAAGTAGATTTGCATTTTAAGTCATTTTTATGTTAAAACACTTGACAAGTACTACATGACAGGGTTTGCCAAACTTCTGTAAAAGGCTAAACAGTCCATTTTTTAGCTTTTGTGGGCTGTACAATTTCTGTCACAGCTAATCAGTTCTGTTCTTATAGCATGAAAGGAGACATTGATATTATGTAAATGAACAAACATGATTGTATTCTAGTAAAACTTTATTTACCAAAACAGATGGTGGGTCAGAGCTGGCTGTAATTTACCAACCCCAACATAGTGTGTATTAGAAAAATAGAAGTTATCTGCATGTGAGTGATCTTATACATTAGTAAAATTTTGCATTTCAAAACATCATAAAGCATAGTTGCTTAAAGCTGCAATTTAATGTGTCTCATATTATCTTGGTGGTTCTGCTTCAGGTGGCATTGGTTGGGGTTCTGATATAGCATAATCATCCGGAGGCTCTACGGGGACTATTGGCCATGGCTTTGGCTCTCTTACATGTGAATCTCTTTGGATAACTGATTCATTAAGCTCATGGTGTGATAGCTGGGTTCCAAGAGGTATTCCAAGAGCAAACATTGTGAGAAGGAAGAAGCAGAAGCTGCCAGGCCAATTAAGGTCTAGGCCTGAAACTGGCACAGCTTCATATCTGCCATTATTCTGTTGGTCAAAATAGCCACAGGCTCAGCCCAGATTGTTGTAGGAAGAGACTTCACAATAGTGTGAATACTAGGAAGTATGGTTAATTGGGGGGAGGGTCATTAAAGTAAATGTCTATGCAAGACTGTTTTGGTTGCAAATAACAATTTAAATTGAACTAGTTTTAGTAAAAGGAAATTTTATTATAGAATTGTATATAATATAGAATACTGGAGTATCTCTTTAAAAAAAATTTTTTTTTATTCACTCATTTATTTTAATTTGACCGGAGAGAGACACAAAGAGAGAAAAAGGGAAAGTTAGAAAGCAAGCTGCCACCAGGTCCAGGATTTGAACCATGGTTGGCCATGTGCGATTGTCCAGACAATTTAAATTGAACTAGTTTTAGTAAAAGGAAATTTTATTATAGAATTGTATATAATATAGAATACTGGAGTATCTCTTTAAAAAAAATTTTTTTTTATTCACTCATTTATTTTAATTTGACCGGAGAGAGACACAAAGAGAGAAAAAGGGAAAGTTAGAAAGCAAGCTGCCACCAGGTCCAGGATTTGAACCATGGTTGGCCATGTGCGATTGTCCAGTGCCTTAACCACCATGCCACCTGCTTATCCCAGGGTATCTATCTTACAAAACCTAAATATAGGATGAGACCCTGAGAATATTGGAGAAGGGGATGAATCCTTTTTCTCATCTTTGCTTTACTCTACAAATAAGCTTCATTATTTTCTCACCATGGATCTACCTTTCCACAATTGAAAAAACAGTATAATCAGTAGCTCCCTAATTCTTTACACGTTCATTTCAGCCATTCAGGAGACTGGCTTAATTTTTGAGTTTACTTCTAAAATTTTTTAAATGCCAGAAGGTGCAGTCATGGGAGAAAGAGAGAGAGCACTCCCCAGTGAGGTCTGGTCAGGATGCAATCCTTTTTCTTCAGTTCTCTATCCCATAAAGATCCTGGGCAGTGTGCTTTCCCATTGTGTTTTTTGAGCCAGTGGGACTGGGACTCAAATCCTGGTTAGTTATTAGTGCCCATCTTCCTCTGCACAGCACCTAATTAACCACTGTTCTATGAAGCTGGCTCTCATTTCTAAAACTTTTTTTTTTTTGAAGAGGTTTTTGCTATAGGGCACGTGTGCTTGCCAGACAGAGACAGAGAGACAAAAAGCGAGAAATCACCCCCCAGGAGGGATGGCCACATTGCAATCCCTTCTCCTCTGTTTTCCTCTTGGGATCTTGGGCACGCACGCACACGCGCCTGGCGTGAGTTTTAAGCCACTGGGTCTGGGACACAAACTGTGGTCGACTACATGGGAGTCCAGCAACATAGCCATTACGTTAACTGCTGGTCCCTTGTTTCTAAAATTTTTGAGGAAGAACTCTGATTGTCCTACACCAGTCATCCATGATCAGGGAATAGAGGTTATGCTGCACAAACCAGGAAGACAGGGGTGGATCAGTTAACAGAAAAAATATGCTGAATATATTATCCCCAAATAGTCCTCTTGCTTTCTAACTATGAATTTATTGAAATAAAGTAATTTGTTACCTTAATGTATAGCCTAATTTAATTCTTTGTCAGCCGTCTGCCTTTGTTTCATTGTTCTGTTAGAGAGTACTGAAGTAATGACTGGAATTTGTTCAGTATCATGAATATTTATTTGATTTAAAAATATGTCAAAAAATAAAATGTTAAAAAGTGCTTCCTGTTTTGAGTAGGGGGCAGTGGCTTTTAGCATCTACTATCTCAGTTTACTGCTATAAATGTTGACACAAATAAAGAGGTGCTCTTACTATGGATTGATTTGTTTGATCTAGGTGGTCAAGGGGGTATAACCTTCCCCTGGAAAGGGCCTGCTTGAGTATATGAAAACAAGCAACTAAATTCAGAATGACATGAGAGCTATAATAAAAGTACAGGCAACATGCTATGGGTGCATAAAGGAAAGAACTATTAATTTTGACTGAATTGCTGTTGGAGGGATGGCATTTTAAAGAAGGTAGTGTTTGAACAAGACCTGAAGAATGAATAATGTATCCTTAGAAGAGAAAAGGAAAGGTAATCTAGCTGTCAGGTATCAGGAGTGCTGAAGGGTTGGCAACAGAGTATCTAGGCTGAAGTAGATGAACTTAAATATAGGTATTGGGAATTCAAGATAAATAGCAGCATGCAGTTGTCTGATTTTTAACCTTACTGAATTAAGAACTAATGCAGTTTTGTTACATTTAAACCTTATGGGACTATAGTTAGTTTGAAATTTGAAAATTTGACTTTTTAATTAAACAAAGACTCAGATTTTTGAATACAGAAAGAATTTTAAGGATTATATGTACTAACCTACTATAGTACGTAAATAAACTAAGATTGTTAAGTGACTTCTTAAAGGTTATACATCTAAATGAGTTGGAGCTAAAACTGGGCACTTTACTCCCAGTCTTGGATATTTTTAAAGATTAGACAGTGTGTATTATTAATAGTAAGATTAGTAAGTAGTAAGATTTGTTCCAGATATACACCCATTTGAATTTCTTGTTATAGCTGCAGATTTTAAATTTGAGGTATAACATACAAACGGTAAAATGCAGTCTTAACTGTGCAGCATGAAGTTTTTCATATGTATCAACTTTTGTAAGTACCCCCAGATCAAGATGTAGAACATATCCAGGATTCTGTAAAGCCTCCTTCATGCCTTTTGTGAGTCAAAAATGCACTTCCCTTGCTTTCCTCCACGTAATCATTATTCTGATTTTTATCATCATTAATAGTTTGCTTCTTCTTGAACTTCAAATAAATGGAATGACTTCTTCCAATTAGCATTATGTTTATTGTATTTATCCATGATGTTGGTATATGTTTATTCTTTTTATTGCTATGTAGTATTCCATTGAATGAGTGAAACATTTGTTCTTTTATTAATGGAGTTTTTTTGACTATTATAAATAAAGCTCCTATGAACATACTTGTATAGTATTTTGATGAACATATTGCCTCATTTCTAAGAGTAAAATTGCTGGGTATTTTTTTCCAAAATGGTTGTGTCATTTTATATCATGACCAGCAATATAGGAGAAGTTGAGTAGCTCTACATTCTTGTCAGAATTGGATTTGTCAGTCTTTTTAATTTTAGCCATTCTGGTGATCAAGGTTCATTAGCTTCTCATTTTCATTTCCCAGGTGAGTAATGATGGTGAGCACCTTTTAACATATTAATTTTTTATGTATTTTAAAATTGGGCTGTCTTTGTCTCCTGCATTTTTAAGAATTCTTTATGTATTATGAATATGAGAACTTTGTATGGCATATATCTTCTCCCAATCTGTGGCTGGTCTTTTCACTCAGTTAATAGTATCTTATAATAAATAAAGTTATTAAATTTAATGAAATTCAATTCATCAAGTGTGCTTTTTATAGTTAGTGGTTTGTTATGTCTTGTTTAAGAAATCTTTGTCTACTGCAGGATCATGTACATATTCTCCAAAATTTCCTTCCAGAAATCTTATTGCTTTCTTTTTTACTTGAAGCTATATGATGCATTTCTAACTAATTTGTATGAATAATGTGTGGTAGCAATCAATATAAATTTTTTTTTAAACAATATAGTCGATTGAGGGCCATCTGCTGGTGTGGTGGTTAAGGCAACTGAATCTCACATGACTGACTATGCAGTTAAGTCTCAGACCCTGAGACTTGAAAAGCACTGAGCCTGTGTGTGTGTGTGTGTGTGTGTGTGTGTGTGTGTGTGTGTGTCCAAAATCCCAAAAAGATAATGGAGGAGAAGTGATTGTGGTATGGCCATCCTCCTTGGGGGTGATCTCTCTGTCTCTCTTTGTCTCTCTCTGGTGAGCGTAAAACCCAAACCAAACCAAAAGAAAAAAAAGTATGTAGACAGTTGAACTGCCACCATATTTTGAAAAACATGTTCTTTCACCACTAGATTGTAAAGTACCTTTGATAGGTATCAGATAGGTCTATTTCTAGAATGTATGTTTTCTTCCTTTTATCTGTTTGACTATGTTTACACCAGTACTTCCCCATCCTAATTAGCATATCTTCATACTAACTCTTGATATCTCATAGTATAACTTCCCCCAATTTGTTTTTAAGTTTTTCTTTTTCTTTTCTTTTCTTTTTTTTTTTCATTTTTTGACTATATTCGATTCTTTGTGTTTTCATATTCATTTAGAATCATAGTGCAATTTAAAGAAAAACTATTGGTATCAAAATTGGGATTGCATTGCAGCTGTAGATTAGTGTGGAGACATTTGGCATCCTAACAATACAAAGTCTTCCAGTCTGTGAACATGGATTATCTGTTTACTGGGATCTTTAAATTCTCTCAGTAGTGTTTTACAATATTGAGGTCTTGTCCATTCTTTTTGTTAGAGTTATGGCCAGGTACTAGATGTTTTAAAAGTGCTTTTGTTAAAAGTATTGTTTATTTAAATTTTACATGCAAACTGTTTCATATTAAAACATAGAAATATATATTTTTTTGGTATTTTGTATATAAATAGCAACCTTGTTAAATTTACTTATTTTAAATATTTACTAGATTGGAGGCCAGCAGGTGGCATCAAGGTTATGTCTCTGGACTCCCATGTAGTCGACCACAGTTTGAGTCCTGGACGATGCAGCTTAAAAATCACACCAGATGTGTGTGTGCATGTGTGTGTGCATGTGCCCAAAATCCCAAGAGGAGAATGGAGGTGAAGGGATTGTAGTGTGATCATCCTCCCAGAGGGTGATTTGTTGTCTTCTGTCTCTCTGTCTCTCTAGCAAGTACATGTGCCCTGTAGCAAAAATCTCACTCTCAAAAATATTAATAGTTTGGGGGGAACCAGCAGTTAGCGTAATGGCTATGTCGCTGGACTCCCACGTAGTCGACCGCGGTTCGCATCCCGGACCCGGTGGCTTAAAAACTCACGCCGGGCGCGTGTGCGTGCGTGCCCAAGATCCCAAGAGGAGAATGGAGGAGAGGGGATTGCGGTGTGACCATCCCCCCTGGGGGGTGATTTCTCGCTTTCTGTCTCTATGTCTCTCTCTGACTGGTGAGCGCATGCGCCCTATAGCGAAAAACCTCTCCAAAAAAAAAAAAATATTAATAGTTTGTAGATTTGTTCGGGAGTAATAGGAATCACCTGGGAATAATGACAATTTTGTGTTTCTTTTCCATATTTATAATTGTTTCTTTGTTCTTCCTTATTGCAATAGCCAAGACTTCAAGAACAGTGTTTAGTAGAAATAGTGATAGTCTCATTCCTAAATTTAGGGGGGAAGTATTTTATAGTTTACCATTAATTATGATGTTAGCTTTTTATTTTTGTTCATTTGTTTTTGAGAGGTTTTTGCTATAGGGCACGTGTGCTCGCAAGAAAGACAGAGAAACAGAAAGTGAGAAATCACCCACCAGGGGGGATGGCCACGCCAACAGTCCCTTCTCCTCCATTCTCCTCCCAGGATCTTTGGTACACATGCACACACACCTGGCATGAGTTTAAGCCACCGGGTCCAGGACTTGAACTGCAATCGACTACATGGGAGTCCAGCGACATAGCCATCACGCCATCTGCTGGTCCTGAGCTATTGGTTTTTATAGGTGCCCTTTATCAGATTAAAGAAGCTCTTATCTAGTTCTGGTTTTCTGATAGTTTTCCAATTTATAAATGGATGTTAACTTTCATCAAATATTTTTTCTGCTTTTATTGAAATAAATCATACAATTTATGTCCTTCATTCTGTAATATGATAAATTACAGTAATTGATTTTCAAATGTTAAAGCAACCTTGCACTTCTAGGATAAACATTCTGTCATGGTTTGTTATCCCTTTTAGGTATTGTTGAATTCAATTTGTTAATATTTTGTTTAGGATTTTTTATATCTATTCATGAGGAAGATTGGCCTTTAATTTTCCTTTCTTAGCGTATTTTTTTCAGACTTTGGTATCATGGTTTCTTAGTCTCATAAAAACAATTGTGAAGTTTCTTTTTTTTTTCCAAAATTTTATTAATTTATTCATTTTATTTTAATTTGACCATAGAGACACACAGAGAAACAGAGAGAGAGAGAGAGAGAGAGAGAGAGCAAGCAAGCCACCATGTCCGGGACTCGAACCATGGTTGGCCATGTGGGAGTTTCCAGTGCCTTAACTGCCATGCCACCTGCTGGCCCCAAACAATTGTAAAGTTTCTCTGTCTTTTTATTCTCTGAAAGTTTGTGATTGATTGATGTATTTCATGTGTACTTCAAAAGAATGTTTATTTTGCAGTTGTTGGTGTTAGTAGTATGCATCAATGAGGTCAAAATTGTTGAATCATATTCAAGTCTTCAAATAATTTTTTCCTGTTTTATCAGTAATAAGAGAAATCTAAAAATTAACCATTATGACTGAAGATTTATGTTTTTTTCTTTTAGTGTTTTCAACTTTTCATTCATGTATTTTGAAGTTTTCATGACACATATAAAAATTTAGGACTTTTATATTGTGTGGTTGAACTGACCTTTTTGCTATTATATAACTCTCTCTAGCAGTATTTCTTGCCTTGACTTCTATTGATATAAATTCTCCCTTTCTTTTCATTAATATATTTTTTTGAGAGGGTTTTGCTATAGGGCGCATGCACTCACCAGAAAGACAGAGAGAGACAGAGAGACAGAAAGCGAGAAATCAACCCCCAGGGGAGATGGCCACGCTGCAATCCCTTCTCCTCTAGTCTCCTCTTGGGATCTTGGGCACACACGCACGTGCGCCCGGCGTGAGGTTTTTTTTTTTTTTTTTTTTTTTTAGAGGTTTTTGCTATAGGGCGCATGCGCTCACCAGACAGACAGAGAGAGACAGAGAGATAGAAAGCGAGAAATCCCTCCCCCAGAGGGGATGGCCACGCCTCAATCCCTTCTCCTCCATTCTCCTCTCAGGATCTTGGGCATGCACACACATGTGCCTGGCGTGAGGTTTAAGCCACCAGGTCCGGGACGCAAACCACAGTCAACTACATGGGAGTCCAGCGGCTTAGCCATTACACTAACTGCTGGTCCCTTCATTAATATTTTCATGGTATATTTTTCCCTTTCTTTTATTTCAGCCAATCTTGTATTATATGTATTCTTGTATTTAAGGTATGTCTTTTGGAAATTGGGTCATGTTTGTTTTATCTAGTTGGATAGTCTTTGTGTTTTAATTGGAATGTTTATTCTGCTTACATTTAATGTAATTATTAATATAGTTGGGCATAAATTTGTAATATCACTGTATCTTTTCTACCTTTCCCATCTGTTCTGTTCTCTGGTTTTTAAAAATTCTTTCTTTCTGGGACCAGCAGATGGCACAGCAGTTACATCACTGGACTCCCACATGGCCTACAGCTGTTTGAATCTTAGACCCAGTGGCTTGAAACTCATGCTGGGCACATATGCATACATGCCCAAAATCCCAGGAGGAAAAGACGTTGCAAGGTGGCCATCCTTCCCTGGGGTGGGGTGGGGTGAATTCTCATTTTTCCTCTCACAGTCTCTGTCTCTGTCTCTCTTTTTCCCTGGCCAGCAAATGCTCCCTAAAGCAAAACCTCTAAAAAAAAAATTCTTTCTTTTCTATTTTTTAATTAGTTAAGTTTTCTAAATTCCATTTTTACTCATTAGCTTTCAGTTATACATTCTTCTATAAATATAATATTTGAGTTATCATAGAGATTTTCTTAAACATTTTTCATTTATGAGTGTATGTTAATTCTCTCACTGCTTCACAGACTGCAAAACCCAAGGCAGTTTAGCTTTATTTATTTCCTCTTGGCTTTTGCGCTATTTTTTGAGGTATTTTACTTCAGTACATGATATAACCACATACTTCTTTTGGTAAACAGTTACTATTCTTTCATATTCATCTACATATATACCATTTCAAATGTTCTTCATTGATTTTTGGGCACTTCTTTGCTACCCTTTTGAATCATCATTGTTTTTTTTGTTTTTTTTTTTCCCCCCCGCTATAGAGTGCGTGCGCTCGCCAGACAGACAGAGAGAGACATAGAGACAGAAAGCCAGAAATCACCCCCCAGGGGGGATGGGCACGACGCAGTCCCTTCTTCTCCATTCTCCTCTCGGGATCCTGGGCACACACGCACCCGTGCCCGGCATGAGTTTTAAGCCACCGGGTCCGGGACGCGCACCGCGGTCGACTACGTGGGAGTCCAGCAACATAGCCATTACGCTAACTGCTGGTTCCCTGGAATCATCATTGTTTAGTCTGGGAAATTTATTTTACTATTTCTTGTAGGGCCCATCTGTTGGAGGTACATTTTCTAAGCTTTTTTTTTTTCTTTGTCTGATAATGTCTTTTTAAAAAATGAAATATTGATATCTCTGTCACATACTGATTTCCTTTTCTTTGGATATGTCCTAGTAATAAGATGGCAGTAGATGACTCTTTTATTTATTTTTTAATTACTTAATTTTACTTATCATTTTTTAATTTGATCAAAGACAGATAAAGAGAGAGAGAGGGAAAATGAGAAAGCAAGCCACCAGGTGTGGGACTCAAACTGCAGTTGGCCTTGTGGGAGTACAGTGCCCCAACCATCATGCCATCTGCCAGCACCTGGTAGTTCTATTTTTTAATTTTTTGAAGACCCACCGTACTTTTTACTGTAATGACTATACTGATTTATATTTCCACCAACAGTATAAAAAACTTACTCTATCTCTGATCTTGACAATCATTTGTTATGCTTTGTCTTTTTAATAATAGTCCTCTAACTGGAGAGAGATGTCACATTGTGGTTATGATTTTTATTTCCCTGATGATTAGTGGTGATGATCAATATTTTCTTCTTTGCTTGTTGGCCATTTCTATGTCCTCTTTTGAGAAACATGTATTTTGATGATCTACCCTTTACTTTTTTTACTTTTTTGCTGCTGAGTTGAGTTTCTTATGTATTGTTATTAATCCCTTGTCAGATATATAGTTTACAAATATTTTCTCCTTTTGTGTAGGTCAGTGGTCTTCAGCCTTTTTGGCACCAGGCACTGGTTTTGTGGAAGACAATTTTTCCATGGACCTGGGTGAAAAGGATGGTTTTGGGATAATTCAATCACATTATATTTACTGTGCACTTTATTTTTATTATCATTACATTGTAGTATATAATGATATAATTATATAGTTCATCATAATGCAATATTTGCAGCTGTTCCTCAGTGCTAGCAATACTATTTCAGCTCCACCTAAGATAATTGGGCATTCGATTCTTATAAGGAGCATGCAACCTAGATCCCTCTCATGTGCAATTTACTATAGGGTTCACATTTTTTTCTTTTTTTTTTGAGAGAGAGATTTTTGCTATAGGTTGCATGTGCTCTCTAGAGAGACAGAGAGACAGAAAGTAAGAAATAACCCCCCAGGGGGGATGGCCAACCCACAATACCTTCTCCTCCATTCTCCTTCCAGGATCTTGGGCATGTACACACATGCTCCCAGCATGAGTTTTATAAGCCCTCTGGTTCAGGACTTGAACCACATTGAATATGTGGGAGTCCAGCAACATAACCATTACGCCATCTGCTTGTCCCTAGGGTTCACACTTCTATGAGAATCTAATGCCACCGCTGATATGACAGGAGGCAGAGCTTAGGCGGTAAGTGAGTGATGGGAAGCAGATGTAAATAGAGATGAAACTTAGCCTGCTTACCCACTGCTCACCTCCTCCTATGCAGCCTGGTTCCTAACAGGCCACGAATGGGTATCCATCCATGGTCCAGGTGTTGGGGATCCCTGGTATAGGTTATTTCATCATTCTATTGGTTGTTTCCTCTATTATTCTGTACTTTTGTTTTCTATTAATATTTTCACAGTTTCAGATCATATGTTTAAGTTTATAATTTCTTTTGTGTTCATTTTTGTATGTGATGAGAGATGGGGGTCTAGTTTTATTCTGGTGCATATTGATGTCCAATTTTCCCAGACCCATTTATTGAAGAGAATGTCCTTTCTCCAATGAATATTCTTGGCACTGTTGTAAAAATCAGTTGTCTATATATAGGTGAACTTATTTCTGAGTTTGTTCTTCTCTTCCATTGTTCAGTGTGTTCGTATTTATACTATTTATAATACCATGCTGTTTTAGCCTTATAATATATTGTGAAACCAGGTAATTTGATGTTTCCTGATTTGTGTATGTATATGTGTTTACTTTTTTTTATAGTTACTTCTTTTTTAATTGCCAGAGGGTACATGCACTTGCCAGAGAGAGAGAGAGAGAGTGATAGAAAAAGTCCCCCAAAGGGGCATGGTCATATTACGGTCCTTTCTCCTCCATTTCTTCCTCTCATTAGGATTCGAGGCATGCAAGCACATATGCTTGTCATGTTTTTCAAGCTGCCTGGGCAAAGATTTGAACTGCAGTTGGCCATGTGGGAGCTGGTGCTCAATGCATGGTACTTAAGCACTGTACTATGAAGCTGACCTCTAGCTTTGTGTTTCCCTCCCCCCACACACACACATACACACAGGATTGATTTGACTATTTGGGGTCTTTTGATGGTTACATACAAATTTTGTGATTTATAAGTTTTTTTTTTCTGTAAAATATGTCATTGGTAGTTTGATAGATATTGCATTGATTCTCTAGATCCCTTTTGAAAGTATGGGTATTTTAACAATATTATTTCTTACAGTCTATGAATGTGGGATATCTTTCCATTTAAAAAAATTTTTTAATCAGTGTTTTATAATTTTCATTATAGAGATTTTTTTATGTTCTTGGTTGTTTATTTCTAGGTTTTAAAAATATTTCTGTAGCTATTGCAAATGAGATTACCTTCTTGATTTATTTTGTAACTAGTTTGTTATTAGTGTATGAAAATGCTACTGATGTTTGTACATTGCTTTTGTATCCTGCAACTTTACTGACTGTTTTTCCCCTTAACTCATCACTGTGTGTGTGTGTGTGTGTGTGTGTGTGTGTGTGTGTGCACATGGAGGAGAGGAGGGAAGAGCATCCTCTATAGTGTCTGATCATGCTGTGATCCCCTTTATCTAGTCCTTCAGCTTGTTGGATCTTGGATAATCAAATGCATGCCCAGCATGTTTTAGGCTGACTGGACCAGGGATTTGAACTGAAATTGCTATGTGGCTTCTAGCACTATAGCTCAGCACACTCCTGACTGCCACCATAGCTAAGCCAACTTTATTGAATTTGTTTATCAATTTTTGTTGGAGCCTTTAGATTTTTCTATGTGTAAGATCATATTATCTGCAAAAAAGGACAGTTTGATTTCTTCCTTTGCAGCTTGGATGCCCTTTCTTTCTCTTGCTTAATTAGAACTTCTAGTGCCATGTTGAATAAAAGTGGTGAAAGTGGATATCCTTGTCTTCTTCCAGTTCTTAGAAGAAAAACTTTCAACATTTTCCTGTTCAGTATGATTTTAGCTGTGGGTTAGTTATATATGGTCTTTATTGCATTGAGGTAATGTGCCTTTTATATGTTATTTATTATTTTTGTAATGAAGGGCAGTTGTATTTTATTAACTACTTTTTCTGTACCTTTTGAGATGATAGAGCTTTTGTCCTTCATTCTGTTGATGTCCTGTATCTTATTAATTGATTCGCATATGTTGAGCCATCCTTACATCCCTGGGATAACTCCTACTTGACCCATGATGTGTGTAATCTTTTTAATTTGCTATTAGGTTTGATTTGCTAATATTCTGTTGAGGATTTTTGCATATGTATTCATCAGGGATATTGGTCCACAGTTTGCTTTTTTGTTGTTGTTGTGTCTTTGGTTATGGTTATCTTTGAAGGTTTTTAGATGAGCTCTTTTATCTAAATTTTTTCAAATTCAGGCAATTATTGGAGATCTGTTATGTGTTGTTTGTAGTTCATCTTTTTTAGCAAAAGGTTTTTTCCCTAACCACCATGAGACAAAGAGCTTTTACTCTGCCTTTTTGGTTCAGTCTTATAATCTCCTGCATCACTTAGAATTCAGAAAATGTTCATTTTAGCCTTGCATTTGAGATTTTCTGGTTTTCAGACCACCACACTAAAAAACTGCTGATTTCTATTTTCATTATTAGAATCCTTCTGCTTGGGCCAATCTCATTCTTAGTTTGTGTCCAGAATCTTTAAATGCGCTTAGGAAAGAAAATGGCAGGTTATTATTAACTTACCTCAGAGGGAATCCTCTCTTCCTAGAATTTTAGTTCATCTCCTTCTTGTTACCTCATAAGCAGTCTGATGTTTCAAAAATGTGACCGTTATTCATTTTTTTCTAGTTGTTGAAATAGTGTAACTTTTGCCCTTAAAGATGGAAGCACCAAAACCCTTTTTTATTTTCTGATTATGGAAGTAATACATGTTATATTAACTTTTGCTAAGTAATGCTACATAACATATATGATCTCAATATTTCAGCAAATTTTGTTTCTTTTTTTGTTCTTACTCATGTTGGCTAAAGGTTGGCAATGGCCTTGCTCTTGCTCTACATTTCTTATAATTCTGAGCTCAAGGCTGGAGAATAACTCCTATTTGGGCCATGCTGTTCTTGTAACAGAGGACAGAAAGAAAAAGATTTGGCAGAAATACATGGTGACTCTTCAAAACTTCTGTTTGGATATTTGTCGATATGCCATTAGCCAAAGATCAGTGACCAAGGCCAAAGTTGATGGGACAGTAATGTTTATTCCTATAGGAGTACTTTAAGTTGGTGTATAGGATATTGTAAGGTAGAGATGAATTTTTAAAATTTTATTTTAACTTTGTTTATTTATTTATTTATTTTAATTTGAACAGAGAGAGACAGAGCAAGAGAGAGAGAGAGAAAGAAAGTGAGAAAGCAAGCCGCCAAGTCCGGGATTCCAACCACAGTCGGCCATGTGCCTTTAACCACCATGCCACCCTCACAGCAGAGATGATTATTATTTTGAAGGAAGATGGAATGAATAATTGCACATTTCCACCGTATATTTTAATTGAAAATAAGTTAAATGTAGAAACGCGTATATTTATAGTAGAATTCTACCATGTACTTTCCGTAATAATCAAAGTTACTTTTGTGTGTATTCAGAACTAAAAACTTCATATTGTGCTAACTTGATGGTTTCTTAAAAAAATAATAGTCTAGACATAAATTATGAATAGGACCTTTGATTTTTTTAACCACTTACCCAAGAACAGTAGAGCCCACGAACTGACTGCATTTAGTTTTTGCTTCACCAGCTAGTTCCAGACTCACTGTAATGTTCAACTTAAGGTTTTACATATAAAATATCTTTAACACAAGTTTAGGCCTGATCTTGGCATGTCAGTATCACTTTCTTATTCTCTGAGAGAAGATTGAAATCTGAATCCTGGGATTTTGTAAAGGATATATATATATACCCAGGGGGGATGGCCACGCTGCAATCCCTTCTCCTCCATTCTCTCTCGGGATCTTGGGCATGCACGCACATGTGCCCGGCGTGATTTTTAAGCCAATGGGTCTGGGACGTGAACCGCGGTCTACTACTTGGGAGTCCAGCGACATAGCCATTACGCTAACTGCTGGTTATATATATATATATTTTAAGGGAGAGGATATTAGCTCAATTATCTACCTAATATGAAGGATCTTCAAAGGGCTTATAGAAAATTTATATCATGAGAAAATGATACATAAATTTCAATTTTTTGGTATCAAAATAATTTCATACTTTAATTCTATTTTTCCACAAACTTTTTGAAATCTTCTTGTATATTTCACAGGAGAGGTAAAAACTTGGTTAACCAGAATCCTTGTTAGAATGAAAATACCAGACCACCCAGTGGTAGGTGGTTAATGTACCTGGATCCCACATGGCTTACTGAATAGTTCGAATCTTAGACCCGGTGGCTTGAAAAATATACCACGTGTGCATGTGTGTGCTTGCCAAAATCTTAAACCAAGAAATGGAAGAGAAGGGTGTGATTATCCCAATAGGGGATGTTTTCTCACTTTTCTCCTCTCTCTCTCTCTCTGTCCTTCTTCAGTGAGTGCACGTGCCCTCTAGCAAATTAAAAAAAAAAAAAGACTAAAAGTACTCATGTGGAGAGTTAATTTACACATCTGTATGTATGAATATTTTTCCTTTCCTTTCTTCATTTTTTTTTTTTTTAGAGAGATTTTTGCTATAGGGCATGTGTACTCGCTGGAGACACAGAGACAAAAAGCAAGAAATCACCCTCACCAACACCCCCTAGGGAGATGGCCATGCCACAATCCCTTATCCTCCCTTCTCATTGGGATTTTGGGCATACACACACACATGCAACACACACACACGCCCAATGTGAATTTCTAGCTGCTGGATCTAGGACTTGAACTGTGCTCGGCTGTGTGGGAGCCCAGCACCATAACCACTAATGTCACCTGCTGGCCTCTGAATATCTTTCTATTCAGACCAGTTCTTAGTGCTTCAAATTTTTATGAGGGAGGCTCATTAGTAAGAAAAAGTGAAAGAAATTTTATACATATTGAGGAGGGACAAAATTCAGTATCATTTGGGAGTTTGAGTATGTGGAGGGAGAAGGAGGTGAAAGAGGCCTGGGGAAATTTTTGAACTTATCTTTTTGCCTTAGGTCTATCCTTTTGGAGGTTAGTATGCCAATGAGAATAAAATATGCAAGAGAGGAGCCAACAGACCAGGTAGTGGTTAAGCTGCTGGACTCCTACATGGTCGACTGAGGTTCAAGTCCCAGATCTGTACTTGGCGACTTGAAACATGCCACGTGTGTGTGCGTGTATGCACAAAATCCTGAGAGGAGAATGGAGAAAAAGGGATGTGGCGTGGCAATCTACCCTAGTGGTGATTTCTTTGCTTTCTGTCTCTCTGGTGAGCACATGCACTCTATAGCAAAAATCTCTCTTAAAAAAAAAATTATAAGAGAGCTTGAGCTGTTGGTACCATGGACACAATGATTGGGCTGGAAGGACACATATCCACATTCAAATTTCTATTCTGTCACTCAAAAGCTGTGTTATTTGGACATCTTAATTCTTGTCTATGAAGTAGGAATAATAATTTACTGATCCGATCCTATTCTTTAACTTATCTCTCTATTCGTTAAGACATCACTTCCTCTTTTATCCAACTTAAATTTTATGGTCCTTTTTTATATGTGAAGGGCATCCTCAACTCCGTCAGTTTTCTTGTTTCACTGTTATTTGTTCAAATTCTACTTATACCTAGCATTCTTTCAACTTTTCTCTACCTAAGCAGCTTTATGTGTATAAAAGAAAATGTAAAATCATGCTGACTAATTTTACTGGAATTTATGGTCACAAATATCAAGTATCACATAAATTCTTAATGCCACCTGTCATTTGTATTATGTATTTCCTAGATAATTTATTCTTTTATTTTCTTAAATGATTTATCTCATGTTTCCTCTTATCAGACCTCCAACATCTCATCTCTAATCTCTGCCTCAGATGATGATTTTGCTTTCTACCTCACTAACACAATTGAAGCAACTAGAACTTAAATGGGCCCTTTTACCACAACTACCCACTTGCCAGCATCTGCATCCATATTCCCCGTCTTCTCACCTATTATTTTCTACCTTTCTAAAGCCAGTCCCTCTATTTATGTATTAGTTTATATTTCCTTATGCCTATTTGTGACAATGCTCTAGCAATTCTCAACTCTCATTCCTACGTCAGAAAGTTTTCTTGGGGGCCAGCCCGTAGTCTGGTGGTTAAGAGAACCAGATCTCACATGACCCACTGTGGTTCAAATCCCAGCCCTGGCAGCTTGAAAGACACATAGAGCATGTATTTGTGTGCATGCCCAAATCCCAATAGGATGGAAAAATGGAGGAGAAGGCATTCAGTATGACCATGCCTTATAAAGGCGTATCTTTTCTTTTTCCCTTCCTCTTTCTGTCAAGCACACACTCCTGGCTATTAAAAAAAAAAGTAGTAGTGAGTTTTTTTGGCATTGTATCAGTGCCATAAGAAGACAAACCTGCTATTTCTATCTGAAAAACATCTTTTACTTGACCGTACTCTCTTCATCAGATAACAATGGATTTTTTTTTGCTTCTTAGTCACAATTAAATGCCTGGAAAAATTGTCTATGCTCTGTGTCTATAATTCCTTCTTCCTGTTCCCTCTTAAATCCAGTATAGGCATTTTCCACTATCACTGCATTGAAACTACTGCTGATAAAGTCATCAATAACCTTCATATTGATCAATTCAAATTAATTTTTCAAGTGTCAACTTCTTGAACTACTATAATTAAAATTTCAATCTGCTCTCCTTTTATATACACTCTTCTTCTCTATCCTTCTAATCCTCTTTATCTGTTCTATTTTCTTCTGTAGCATTTATTACTGTTTCACATAGTTCTTAATTTTTGTATTGCTTTAGAATTTATCTTTCTCCTCTAGTTAGAATAAACTATACCAGTGTAGGAATGTTCATCTGTTTATTTTGTTTATTGGTATATTCCAAGTACTTAGAACAGTGTCTTGCACATAGTAGGTGCTCAGTGAATATCTGTTAAGTGAAAGAAAAATACTTAACTTTCACAGTTGTGTAGATATTAAATGTGATTATGTACTTAATGCAAACCTCAATGACTGGCATTTTATACTTGTTCAATAATTTTGCTCTTTCTTTCACTGTGTCTTAGATGGGATATCTGGATGTGTTGGAAGTGCTATATATCTCTCTGGGTACCTTATTTCATCTCATTGTCTTTGGGGTAGCCTTTGCAATTGCGCTCAGCTTTCCCCTCATTCTTCTTTTTGCTGTCTTTTCCTACCCAACAGAGGAAGTGAAAGAAATGAGAAAGAAGAGGATGGAGAGATATCTCATCTCTTTGTAAGATGGGTAAAAAAATTGGTCAGGGGGTTAGCAGATGGCATAGCAGTTAGGTCACAAGATGCCCACATGGCTAACCATGGTTCAAATCCCGGGCCTGGTGGCTTGAAAATCATGCTGGCCATGTGTACATGCATGTTCAAGATTCTGGGAGGAGAATGGAGGAGAAGGAATTTTAGCATGACATCCCCTTGCAGGGGGGAGTGATTTCTCACTTATCCTCTCACTGTTTTTCTCTCTCTCTTTCTCCCCAGTGAGCAAACATGCCCCAAAGCAAAACCCTCTTTAAAAAAAATTGCTCACATTTTACTTTTATTTTTGGAGAGATTTTCACTGTAGGGCGCGTGCGCTCGCCAGACAGACAGAGAGAGACATAGAGACAGAAAGTGAGAAATCACCCCCCAGGGGGGATGGTCACACCGCAATCCCTTCTCCTCCATTCTCCTCTCGGGATCTTGGGCACGCATGCACATGCGCCCGGCGTGAGTTTTAAGCCACCGGGTCCGGGACGTGAACCGCGGTCGACTACGTGGGAGTCCAGCGACATAGCCATTACGCTAACTGCTGGTTCCCTCACATTTTACTTTTAATGGTCTTTCTGCCTTTTAATAGATCTCTTCTTTCCATATATCATTTTCTGGTTTATAGTTCCTGGCATGTGGTTGATGCTCAACAAATTTTTGAATGACTATATTTCCCCTGTTCAGTGGAAATGACTTTTCGAAGTACAGAATGTACCTTCTATGGATTAAAAGAAGAAAAAAAGTCTGAAAACTAGAGAGTTAATTCAGAATGTTGAGTAAATCCTGATATTGTCCTACAGTGCATGGGCCCAGGAAAGAAACTAGAGTTTTGCAATAAATCAGAAATAGACAGATTTGGGCAGAACTTGATATTGAGAAAGTATAGCACCTTAGGTTTCATATTCTGTTGTCATCGTTGCTTTAGTCTTACAAAACCCTTATGTCATACCAATATTTCAAATAGGGAAACTGAGTGGTATGATACAATACTGATATGACACAAACTTATAGTTGTGATATATCTTGTATAAGGACAAACAGGAAGTATCAGATTGATGCTGAAACTCTTGATAACTGATTCCATGCTTATTCAAGTAATACAAGTGAGAAATCACATACACAAAAGAGTAGTGTTCTACAGTTCATGTTCTGGCTTTGAATGTTATAGGTTAGATAACATTCTTTCTGTGAGCCTGATAACCATTCACAAGGTGGTGGTAATGAGAATATGAATGTAAAAGTGTTATAAAACATTCTTTTGTTGCTGCTGTTCTATGACATGGTCTTGTCAGAAATGAAATAACTGAGTAAAGACAAGTAAGAATACACTTATAGGGGCCAGGTATAGTGATAGTGCAGTCGTACCCACATAGAACTCCCTGGGAATGACAGGTATATGTTTAAATGCCCGTGATCCAGGCTAGCCAAGACTGGGGTGAATCATGGTATGGGAATCCTGTTGGTGTTGCCTGTGTCTCTTTCAAATAAATAAACTTAAATAAATTTTTTAAAAATACAATTTTATCAAGTCCTTAAGAAAATGTTACTAGAGGCAAATAAAAAATTGAGCTAGTGAATTTGAATAAATTAGTAAATATTAAAATAAATGAACAGAAATGAGACATTAAGAGAGAAAGACGTTTAGAATGAGCAGAGTTTAAATGAGGCCCTAATTTAATGAGAACAAAGAAAGTAGCTGTGGATTTCTCCTTAACACATTGTAATATAATCAGGGGTTCTCAAACTGAAAGAGACTTTAGAGTATCATTTTGCAGGTGATGAAATAGAGGAGGCTCAAGTAAATTGCTCAGGAATATAACAAGTGGTAGAATTAGAATTTAAGTCGCAATCCAGGCCTTTTTCTATGTAACAAGAGAAAAACGCTAATAATAATTATAGTTAACATTTATATTATGCTTGCTATATATCAGTCTCTGTATTGAGTACTTTGTATATATTAACTCAATTAAAATTAATAATAACTTGATGAGATAATATGACTATTCATCGCAAGTTTACATGGGAGAAAGCTGAGGTACAGAGAAATAAAGTGATATGTTTAAATCACTGACATAACTTACAAATGCAAGTGGAATTTCATCTAAGATAGCTTGGATTGTCCACATTCTTTTTTTTTTTTCAAGAGATTTTTGCTATAGGGTGAGTGCTTTCCCCAGAAAGACAGAGAGAGAGAGGCAGAAAGAAAGTGAGAAATCACCTCCCAGGGGGAATGGCCATGCCGCAATCCCTTCTCCTCCATTCTCCTCTTGGGATCTTGGGCACGCACGTGCACACGCCCGGCGTGAGTTTTAAGCCACCAGGTCTGGGATGCGAACCATGGTTGACTATGTGGGAGTCCAGTGACATAGCCATTACGCTAACTGCTGGTCCCCGACATTCTTAACCACTACATTATATCACACTACAACTTTATTTTATTTAAATAAAGACTTAAAGTTTATATAATGAACTCTTTAAATGAAATGTGTTTTTGAATGAGGGAATTAAACATATATATTTCAGAATTTTGTATTCGGGGATATATACTTAAGAGAATTTAAGAGAATCTTTGCTTCTAGTTTTCAAAATAATGCTGAATTATTCAGATATCTAGCTTTTTAGTTGTTATATTTAGTTAATGTAAAGTTATTACTTTGTGATCTTTGGGTTTACACATGACCAAGTATTATCAATTTTAAATTTTTTGGTATAACTGGAATTGAAAGGAAAATGACATAGAAATAGGTTTGTTTCCAGTGAACCTACTGAAATTACTTGCTCCTTTTCTAAAACCACTGTTATCAGTTTGATTAGAGAATATCAATTGAAAAATTAATTTTTGTAAAATCATGCTAAACCATTTCTAAGTTAGAAATCATGCTAAACTATTTCTAAGCATGCTAAATAGTAATAAATCATCTGATCAACTCTGGTACTAATTTGTGAAATCTTTGAATTATGTTAGTTTAGTTAAAAGAAACTGGACTTAAAAAAATGGCAATTTAGGGAGATCAAGAGATGACTTGAAAGTTAAGGTGACTGGATCACACATGGCCAGCTGTACGGTTCAAATCTCGGACCTGGCAGCAGCTTGAGAAAATGCCGAGCATATGCGCATGCATACCCCAAATCCTGAGATGAAAATGTAGAAGGGATACAGCATGGCCATCTTCCCTGGAAGGTGCTTTCTCACTTTTCCTCTGTCTATCTGCCTGTCTCCAGCAAGCACATGCCCTATTTGGGCTTTTTCATGGTAATTACCTCAGTAGTAAGGGTAAATGGTGTGCAATTTCCATTGCCTTACTTACCTCTTTTAAAAGAAATCATCCTATCTAGCCTCAGCTGCTTCCAAGTTTTTGTGGTTGTTATTTAACACTTAATTTCCACTTGTTCTCTGCATTCTGTTGACTTTGTGTTCCAATGACCATCAACTCCTGGCTTCATTGTTCAGTGAGCTGCCTCTTTTCTGTATCTTTTTATTATTATATGTGCTATGATATTGGGTTGTTAGAAAAGTCATGATGTATGTTTGCATAGAAAAACATAGAAAAAAATGTATCATGACTTTTCTGACATCCAAAAATCCAAAAAACTTAGTCATTTTAGACATTTTAGACATTTCCCTTTTATTCTCACATCTATATATGCATTAATGTCTGACTCCTTATTATGTCTGGAAATTTATTGAATTGTCAAAATTGTCGTATTTTTCTGTTTCTCTTTGCAAAAATGCGTCATGACTTTTCCAGCAACCTAATATCTATTTTCCTTATTTGTTTCCATATAACCACCACCATAAATAAAGTAAGAACATTTCCATCTTATCAGAGAATTCCCACATTTCACATTTGACAACTTATATATCACATTGCCTTAATATAATTTTCTATTGGATCCATCCCACTTCCTGTGTTCAATTTCTTTTCTTTTTTTTTTTTTTCTTTCTTTTTTTTGGAGAGATTTTTGCTATAGGGCACGTGCGCTCGCCAGACAAAAAGAGAAGGAGAGACAGAAAGCGAGAAATCACCCCCCAGGGGGGATGGCCATGCCTCAATCCCTTCTCCTCCATTCTCCTCTCGGGATCTTGGGCACACACACACACATGCGCCCGGCGTGAGTTTTAAGCCACCGGATCCGGGACGCGAACCATGGTCGACTATGTGGGAGCCCAGCGACATAGCCATTACACTAACTGCAGGTCCCCCTGTGTCCAATTTCTTATGTAAGACCTTATAATGTATAATTTTACTTATTCACCCCCTCTTTGTGTTATTGTCATATCTCTTACTTTTTTTTTTTTTTCTTATGAGGCATGTCATGCCACAATCCCTTCTCCTTCATTTTCTCTACCCTGTTAGGATTCTAGGTATGCTTGAACATGAACTGGCCTCTGTTTTTTTAACTGCCAGATCAGAGACTCATACTATGTGGTCTGCCATGTGGGATCCAGCTCCCTTAACCACCAGGTCATGAGCTTCTGTTACAATGGGGCTATGTTTTTCTTTAAACTGTTACATGATTTTTAAGTGAATTTTGAGAAGACATAGTCTTTGTATTTATGAACTTAACCATTTCTGGTGCTCTTTTTTCTTGTGTGTAGGTCTAAGTATTCACTTATACAGTTTCTCTTTGTGCTAAAGGATATATGCTTTAGCATTTCTCATAGTGCAGATTGGTCTGAAAGCATTCTGTCATATTTTGTTTAAGTTAAAATACCTTTATTCTTGAAGGATATTATTGCAGAATATAAAATTTTAGGTAGAAACTTTTTGATGCCAGTACTTAAAAGATAATCATTCTACTGTTTTCTAACTTTCAGTGAGAAGTTGGTAGTCATACTTATCCTTATTTCTCTTAGTACTTTACATGTCCTTATGTCCTTTTTGTTTGTTTGTTTGTTTGCTTTTCCCTCCTTTGCTGGCTGCTTTCAAGACTTTTTTTTTAGATTGTGATTTTCATCAGCTTGATTATGATGTGCCTAGATGTGGTTTTCTTTATGTTTATTGTACTTGAGATTGGCTAACTTATTGAAACTTGGTGGTATTCATCATATTTGAAGTTTTTGGCCATTATTTTTTCAAATATTTATTTTTCCCAATCTCTTTTCTCTTCTGGAACCACAAATACAGGTATTTTAGGTGATTTGAAATTATTCTGCAGATCCTGGAGCTTTATTTATTTTTCTTCAAGCTTTTTGTTTGTTTGTTTGTTTCTTTCTTTCAGTTTAGAGAATTCTTATTGATTGCTCTTCAACTTTACTTTTTTGGTGCTATCTTCAGCATATAGTTGAGCCCTTCCAGTAAAGTTTTAATTTTAATTAATAAACTTTTAAATGTTAGAATTTTCATTTGATTCTTTTGTATGGTTTCTATTTTTGTTAATTTATCAGTTAATCTAAAATATTAACTTTTTAAAAACAATGTTTCTCTCATGAGAATGAGAGAGAAAGGGAGAGGGAGGGAGGGGAGGAGGAAGGGAGGGAGGAAGAGGGGTGGGGGGAGAGAGAGAGAAAGAGAGAGAGAGAGAGAGAGAAGCTTCCTTAGCAAAGTCTTTTTTTTGGAGAGGTTTTTGCTATAAGGTGCATGCACTTGCCAGAAAGACAGAGAGACAGAAAGCGAGAAATCACCCTCCAGTTGGAATGGTCACGCCACAATCCCTTCTCCTCCATTCTCCTCTAGGGATCTTGGGCACACATGCACACGCCCCTGGCATGAGTTTAAGCCACCAGGTCCAAGACTCAAACCTCGAACTGTTGCATTTCAACTACATGGGAGTCCAATGACATAGCCATTACGCTAACTGCTGCTCCCCTTAACAAAGTCTTATACTACAACCTCTTCCATCTTCAGTCTCCCTAGCCAGCCAGAATCATGGGTACATAGGTCCAGTACATACAAGTCAATTGAAAACTGAACATATAATTTTCCAAATGGATCCAGCATTACTTGAACAACACTTAGCTTATCCTTACTGATTTTCAATAATAGTTCCTTCGCTTCTTTCTGTTTCTTTTAGTTAATTTCATAAAAAATCTTCTCATTTTATCTTGATTATAAAATGATAGTAGATATAATTCAGTATAAATGAAAAATATTTAGCTTCTTATCTAAATGTTTACTTTTAGATATTTCACTTTTCTGAACTTTCTGAGTATGTGTGTGTGTGCGTGTGTATGTTTTAGCGTTTTGCCTAGGTCACATGTGCTTGCTGGAAAAAGAGAAATACAGAGGAAAACTGAGTAATCACTTCCCCATGATGGCCACAATGCAGTCTCTTCTCCATTCTCCTTTGAAGTTTTTGGCTCACATGCACACACATCAAGCATGTTTTTCAATTCATGCTTGAAAAAGAGTCAGGGACACCAACCACAGAGTTGGCCATATGGGATCCAGTGTCTTAACCACCAGACCACCTGCTGACCCTAGTTCTGTGGATTTTTATGTATGAAAACATGAGATGAGGATAGGAATGAGATTAAATTAGGCTGTATAGACTAGCCAATGTAACAATGGAATTATGGTTTTATCTTATTTTAAAAATTTTTATTATGTATTATTATTATTATTATTATTTTGTTATAGGGCACATGTGCTCACCAGAGAGAGACAGAGAGAGAAAATGAGAAAGCAAGCTAGCAGGTCCAGGATTCAAACAACGGTAGGCTATATGGGAATCCAGTGCCTTAACCACCCTGCCACCTGCTGGCCCAAAATTATGGTTTTAATAAAGTTTTAACTTGTGTACAAATTGCAATACATTGTTGCATTTCAACTGTTTGCTTTTATACTCTCAAATATAGTCAGGAAATCATATACCTTTAATATTTGATGCAACTTTGATAAATGATCCTAACCTCATTTTCATTCTGCTAAAATGTGTAGACTTATATATCATACACACTGAGTTGAACAGATAGGTGATAGATATTTTAAATGCATATTGTTATGTCAAGTATAGCACAGTGTAAAAGATTAAATAACTTTCAGCCATATGTGACAGATAATATTAATGTTATAGTTTAGAATATTGGAACAAAAGTAGATTTATAATTTGTAGGACAAACAAGTCATTAGTTTAAAAGCAGGAAAAAATACTTTAAAACAGAAGATGTGGTGTAAGAACTTCATATTTCAGTTTGTTCACAGGAGAAATTTCTTCACCAACTTCTGAACATATGGTAGATTACATAGAATGATATATTAACCTATATGGCATACTATATCAAATATATTTTATATACATATATATGCATACATATTTTACCTAAATTGCATTAAGTTCTATAATATTACTCAGCAATAATTTTCCTCTTCTCCCCTTTATTGATACAGAATTTATAAATGCTTATCAGTAGGCAATGAAGTGAATAGTTCGTAGATGTTTATACTGTTTACGACACTATCTCCCTAGCATCTATCACAGTGTTTGGCATATGGTAGGTGTTTAATATATATTTCTTAATGAATTAATGAATGTTTCCTATTATAGCTCCCCCCCCCAAAAGAGTACATAGAAAGATGGGTTTCGTTTTTATAACAACTATACTGCCAAATACATTATCATTGTAAATTTAGGGGAAACCTCCAAACAAAATTCTCTGAAATGGAGGTGATATCCCCCAAACTTGGATTTTGTCTTAGTATTTGGTATTTCTCCCAAGATTCCTTACATTAGTATTACTTATATGTTAATGATCAGTAACAACTAAAGCATTTTTATGAGATAGGAAATTAAAATGATCAGTAGTTTTTTTTACCCCCTCTCAAATGATTTCCATTTATTTTGACATTGAATCAAATTCTATTTTATGTTATTATTTAAGTGTTTCATTTGTATGAATATTTGTCAGTTATATTGTGTACTTCCTAAGTATGAGAACCCTTTTTTATGCAGTCATTTGCCCTATAGCGCAGTATTATTCAGGTACTTAATGGGTAATACATGCTGAATAATTTAAAAATGATCGCAAAGCTTAAGGATTATATTTGAGACTGTTGATCTTTAAACCTAAAGTCTAAAGACAGACTGTTAATTGCTTTTTTTTTTTTTTTTTGAGAGGTTTTTGCTATAGGGCGCGTGCACTCACCAGACAGAGCAGACAGAGAGAGACAGAGAGACAGAAAGTGAGAAATCACCCCCCAGGGGGAATGGTTACGCCACAATCCCTTCTCCTCCATTCTCCTCTCAGGATCTTGGGCACGCATGTACACGTCCCCGGCGTGTTTTAAGTCACCGGGTCCGAGACTCGAACCGTGGTCGACTATGTGGGAGTCCAGCGACATAGCCATTACACTAACTGCTGGTCTCTTAATTGCTTTTTTCACCCAGAAATCTTTCTAAGGAAAACAGCTAACTGTATTCTGGGCTTCTGCCAAAGAGGTATGTCCTATAAAGAGACAGGTGTGCATTTTATATGTCTTGATACTGTTTTTTCCAGCTATAGTTATTTGGGTTTAGGAGGGGATACCTGATTCAAGAGAAGCCTAACCCATAGACTGACCATTAGTCTACTTATATCCTTGTTCATAAAAGTTATTTTTACCTAATCTGATTAGTTTTAGGAAAGTGAATGATTTAGTAGTAAAGAACTGTACTAATGGAATTTCATGAAGTTGAATTAGTTTGTGTTCAGTTGAATTTTGTACCAACTGAAGTTGTAAGGAAGTAAGAAAGAAAGTATATAAGGCAAATAAGCTTGCTGAAAGAGAGATCAGAGCAATAAAAATATAGGTACCTTATATATCAACTGGCTTCACTGAATTAGCTATTTAGTTTTTTTTTCTTTTGGAGAAGTTTTTGCTATAGGGTGCATACACTCACCAGAAAGACAGAGAGAGACAGAAAGACAGAAAGTGAGAAATCATCGCCCAGGGGGAAGGGCCACACTTCAATCCCTTCTCCTCCATTCTCCTCTCAGGACCTTGGGCACCCAAGCACACACGATTGGCAAGAGTTTAAGCCACCGGGTCTGGGACTCGAACCAGGGTCGACTACAAGGGAGTTCAGTAACATAGCCATTACACCAACTGCTGGTCCCACTATTTAATTTTTTTATGTATTTAATTTTTTCTAGTCAACTTTTATTGCCATGCACATATTTCATAGAAAAAGAATGTAGCAAATGGATCAAGATTGCACAGAAAAAAAATAATCCAGATTCATGCATGTGGCTCTGTTACATCTGGGAGCAGCACTGTCTTCCATTAGGCACAGCAGCTGCACTTCTCCAACATCCGTTTGCAGATGCAGCCCTGGGCACACTTGGCACAGCCCATAGGGCAACAGGAGCAGCAGCTCTTCTTGCAGGAGGTACACTTGAACACTGCATTTTCAGCAGCCAGCTCAGGTGCAGGGGCCACCAGTGTTGCAAGAGCAATTGGGGTCCATGGCAAGATGAGGGAAGTCAGAGGTTCAAAACAACATGTGAAGAAGCACTTGCTATGGGAAGTATGAATTAGGTATTTTAAAATCATGCAAAAGAAAAAATTAAGTAAATAAAATTTCATGCTTAACAAAATAGAAATGACATATTGATCTAAAGTACTACCATGCCTGTTTTGTGAATCATCTTCTGTGATCCCATTGTGGATTCATTTTTAGGCTTTATTAGGGTTGATCTATTTTCTCTTATTCTGTGCTGGGGCACATAGTCCCGGGTACAAACCCTACTAGATGTTTAACTCAAAATCCAGGGTGTTTTATAAAGGTTCATTTTACTTGACAGCTCTTAAAATACAGTCTTCTCAACATTGTGTGACTACTGAAATATCTGGTTTGATCTTTCACTTTCTAGTTGCTGTTTTCTGTTGGAATTCTTGAAGTTTTGCCTTGTACATATGCAGTTTCGAAGTAAATTAACAACGTGAGGGAGTATCTTTGTTGGTTTGTAGCTTCCTCTCAGCAATTTTTTTGAAGCTATAACCCCAGTCGTGCTTTGACAGTAGTTTTATGTTTTCTCCAGCCTTTTTCTAGAGGATGGCATTGGCGGTTATGTGGTGGCAGTTTGAGGTATAAGTTCAAGCAGGAGTAAAGCTGTAGTCTGCTAGAACTAGAAAACTTTAGTTCTTATTGTTCTACAGAAACTGACTGCTTATCTACTATCACTTGTTTCTGTACAAAGGATCTCAGTAGGTTTATGACTTTAGCTCTGCTTACCCCTTCCCATTTTAATTTTATTTCTGGATCACAGGATAGGAATAGAGTGAAAATGTATGTATATGCATGTATAAATTTGTATGTTGTTTATATATGTCTATATGTGGTTATTTTATTTTTTCAAATTTACATTGAGTATAATTAACCTCTTTGGTACAAATCTATGAATTTTAACACATACATATATTCATGTAACATGACCATAAACAGGAACAGAACAATCCCATCACCCCAAAAACTTCCCTTATGCTGTCTCTGTAGTCACATCTTCTGCCCATCCACAACCTCTGGCAAACACTGCTCTGTTCGTTGTCATTGTAGTTTTATCTTTCTAAGAATGTTGCATAAATGGAATCATATGTCACTTAACCTTTGGTGACTCTTTTTGCATTTAGCATGTCTTTGAGATTTATCTAAATTGCTATGCATCAAGAGTTAATTCATTTTTACTCTTGAGTAGTATTCCATTATGTGGATGTACTGTAATTTATCCATTTATCAGTTGAAGAACATTTGGACAGTTTTCTTTTTTGAGGTTATTTTCTTTCTTCCCTTTTAAAATTTTTTAAAATTAAATGTCAGAGAGTACATGCACTCACCAAAGCAAGACAGAGAGGAGGCAAATAGAGGGAGAGGGAGAAAGCACCCCTCAGTAGAGTGTTGTCATGCTCCAGTGCCCCCTCATTCATTTCTTCATCCTGTTGGGCATACACATGCGCCCAGGTAGTTTTTCAAGATGTTAGGGATGGAATTCAAACTGTGGCTAGCCATGTGTGATCTGGCTTCCTTAACCACTAGGCTATAGGTTTGGGCTTTATTTCATTGTTTTCCTTTTTTTTCTTTTGAAGATTAAGAGTTAGGCCCTTTTTTAAAGGCTCATGGCCTTTCTCTGTTTTTCTGTTTTTCGCTGGTGAACACACACATCTTCTGGCAAATTAAAAAGAAAAAAAACTTTAAGAGTCACTATAAACATTCATTTACGGGCTTTTATGTGAACATACATTTTCATTTCTCTAGAGTGGGATTACTTGGTCCAATAGTAAGTATATGTTTAACTTTTTAAGAAACTTCCAGACTGTTTTCTTAAGTGGCTCTACCATTTTGCATTCCTACCAACAATATATGCATTCTAGTTGCTTGTTATCCTTACTAGCACTTGTTATTTTTAGTATTTTTTACTTTAAATACTCTGATAGATATGTACTGGTATCTTATTGTGATTTTCATTTGACTAATAATGCTAAGCACCTTTATGTGTGCTCATTTGTCAGTTACACATCGTATTTGGTGAAGTATCTGTTCAAGTCTTTATTTTTTTAAAAATAAATAGCTAAATGTATTGTTCCTTATTATTTTTTTCTTCTTTCATTTGTCTGTAATTATCATGTGTTTGGGACTAATGAGTTTCCAAGTATAAACTCTTAAGTATATCCCATCATGATTGGAAGTTCAATGCAGAATATTCTTTTTTCTTTTTTTTTTTTTTTTTTTTAGAGATTTTTGCTATAGGTTGCGTTGCGTGTGCTTGTCTGAGAGACAGAGAGACAGAAAGTAAGAAATCACCCCCCATCCCCATCCCCCGGGTGAGATGGCTACACTGCAGTCCCCTCTCCTGCATTCTCCTCTTGCAATTTTGGGTACACTCACATGTGCCCACCACGTTTCATGCTGCTGGGTCCAGAACTCAAACTGTAGTTGGCCATATGGAGAGTCCAGCACCTTAACTGCTACACTGGCTTGAGGCAGAATTTGCGTGAAGTCACTATTTCATACAAGAAAGAAATGCAAAAATATCAATATTATAAGAATAGAAAAGAAATGAAGTAATTGACAATATCTAAATAATCCTGATGAATATTCCTTTTTGGTTACATACTTTGATCTATAAAGTGAAATGAAACTGTTTATATTCAGATCAGCTAATTCTGAGAGATTGGTGTAAGACACAGAACCATAACTTTTGGTCTCTTAATTATAAACACTTATATTTAAAAACTAGTTTTAGAGCCAGCCTGTGACATGGTGGATAGGGCAGTTGGATCTCACATGGCCAACCACACAATTCAAGTCCTGGACCTGGCAACTTGAAAATTAGGCTGGACATGTGTACATGCATGCCCCAAACCCCAAAAGGTAAAATGGAGAAGAGATTGTAGCATGACCATCTCCCATGTGGGGATTTCTTTCTTTCCATCTCTCTTTCTCTGGCAAGTGCATGTGCCCTCTAGCAAGCAAGCAAGCAAACAAGCAAACAAATAAATAAATAAGTGAGTAAGTAAATAATTAAGTCTGTCTGTGTAGTTTTATATTAGATATGTTGAATATTTACCACTAAATTGATGAAGAATTTACAGAAGTACTCTGTACTGGCACGTGTTACAATTTTAAATTGGTATTTCTTCATGGCAGTTGGTATAGTATCTTTAGACGCAAGAATAAACAAGGCTTTTACTTTAGTATTTGCTACAGGTGTTAATTAAAAAAACTGATAATGAGTGCTGAGATATTAAAATAGTTTTCTAAAGTTTGTTGAGGATATGCTTAAATGATAGTTTAATGCAAAGGAACTTATTAAAATAAAAGACAAGTTATTATTTATTTAAGTGAATAGTGACTGAGACACTTGGCATTTATATATAGAATGACTGCTTATGCGAGTTACCTTTAATAGTTATATCCCTAGGATTGTCTTTAGTAATATTGTCAGAATTATGATTTGAAAGAAAACAGCATGTTATTATTATTTTAAACATTTTTTTAAATGAGAGAGTGACAAAAAGTATGTGGGAGGGAGAGTGCAAGAGAGATAGGCAGACATTCTTGACAGTGTCTCACCATGTCATGACCCTTCTTACCACAGTTTTCCAGTTTGGTAAAACTATAGATGTGCACTGTTGGGCCCTGCCTGTTTAGGTTGGATAAGAACCATGCAGCCCCAGCCATCATGTAGTGGTACCTTCTTGTTTGTGACATATGGGGAAAAAGATTTATTTTTGGTATCACATTATAAGGTGGAACACACAAAGTCAGTATATAGTTTTTTCCCTCAGAGTGTTCCTTTTTTTTATTTTTTATTTTTTTATGAATAGACCAAAGTGTTATAAAGAAAAGTAGTTGATTGTGTATATGTTCTTCTCTGAATCTTCTGGATTCTGTGATTTAAATGTGCTTAAACAACGCTATCATCAAAAATCACCTTGAGTTTTGGGACCAGCAGTTTGCGTCATGGCCATGTCGCTGGACTCCCATGCAGTCGACCAGGTCCAGTCCTGGACCCGGTGGCTTAAACTCAAGACATTCACATGTGCATGTGTGCTCAAGATCCGAAGAAGAGAATGGAGGAGAAGGGATTATGGTGTGGCCATCCCCCCCTGGGGGGTGATTTCTCACTTTCTGTCTCTCTGTCTGTCTGGTGAATACACGTGCCCTATAGCGAAACCCTCCCCCCCCCCCCCCAAAAAAAAAGAGAGTGTTATCACAATTTACGATTCTACAACTACTAGACATATTACTAACTTGCATAATTAGACCATAATTCAGTTTTAAGGAATGTATTTCATATACAATTCTGAAGTAGTACATACTTTCAAAACTCAAGGTGTTTTTTTTTTTTTTTTTTTTTTTTTTGAGAGGTTTTTGCTATAGGGCACATGCACTTGCCAGAAAGACAGAGAGAGACAGAGAAAGAAAGCCAGAAATCACCCCCTGGGGGGGGATGGCCACACCGCAATCCCTTTTCCTTCATTCTCCTCTTAGTTCTTGGGCACGCACACACACACGTCGGCGTGAGTTTTAAGTTACCAGGTCCGGGACTCGAACCGCAGTCTACTACATGAGAGTCCAGCAACATAGCCATTATGCTAACTGCTGGCCCCAACTGTAATAACACTCTTGATTTTCATTTTCATTTGAGAGTTTATCTTTGACCTGGTTAGAATGTTGAATATGGTGTTAATTACTATTCATTTTATACAACATTTTTTTTTTTTTGAGAGGCTTTGCCTTAGGGCACATGCCCTAGCCAGAGAGAGAGAGACAGAGACAGTGAGAGAGAGAGTGAGAAATCACCTCCCATGGGATGGCCATGCCTCCAATCCCTTCTCCTAGAATCTTGGACATGCATGTACTCATGTTGGCATGATTTTCAAGGCACCAGGTCTGGAATTTGAACTGGCGTCAGCCTTGTAGGAATCTAGTGATGTAACCATTACACCATCTGCTGGCCCCACTTTAGACAACATTTGAGTCTTAAAGGTATTTATTATTATAGTTATTATTTTAGGAATAGCTCACTAATTCATTTGAGAAATTACTGATTACATCTCCAAAATAAAAATATTTTCTATTTAGGAACCTGAGAAAATGATTTTTTTTCTCTACAACAAAATTCTCAAACTAAAGTGTGATGAATTTTCATTTTAAGAGTTTTGGTAATCTTTACCACAGTGTGCTAGTAAGAATCACTGTAAAACATGGATGGTTTATAGCTTCCTGAGAAACTACAACATCATGATAGTATATACTCCTACTCAGAATTTATTTTGAGAAGTGACATAAATACCTTGTTATAACTGATCTTTTGTACAAAAAGTACTGAAATACAGTGAGGGAAATATACAAAGAAAACAAGTCAATCTCTGAATATCAAAAACAATTAATTTTCCTGTGAAATTCTCTAGCTTAACCACGAAGAGACAGGTAGTTAAAAAGTGAAAAATGATCTGATTTTATTGTCTATACCTTAGATAATGATATTCTTCAGATCCTGTCCATACACATGCAAATGTATATATTTTTTAAGCCAGAGAGCATATGTGCACACATGTATTCATGTATGTGTGAGAGAGAGAAAGCACCCCCAGTGGAGCCCAATCACACCATAATCCTTTTCCTCCCAGTGTTCCATCCTGTCAGGAATCCTGAGCATGAACTCACATTTTTTTTAAAACTTTCAGGGCTGAGATTTGATTCACCATGTGGGATCTGACTTTCTCTGTGCAGTACTTAACCAGCATGCTAAGGGATCAGCCCTCATATAGTTTTTATATTATAGACTTCCTTTGAAGAAACCTTTTCTGTTTTTCCTGAGCCTTAAAATTTGATCATACCATTGAGGGTTTTATTATATATTTTAAGACATTTGAAATTCTGGTGGCTCATATAATTTAATGTAGTATTCATTCTATAAATTAAATGATGTAATGCTTACTTTAATAACACATCTTGAATGAATAGACATCTCTATATTCTATTCATTAATTCTGAGGTTTCTTGAACCTGATGTAATATTGACTATAATTGTCATTGTATTTCATAACAGTTGCTATGTAGATTTCAGTGTGCAGATAAAGAAATTAGTGTCCAGATGGTGAAGAAAGTTTTCTTACATAAATATTTAGCTGCCAAACTATACCTTGAATACAGTTTACCTTAAGTTTAATGGTTTTGTCTGTATATGTTGCATGTATATTATTTCTAGAACTAGACTGAGTAATTAAATGAATATTTTATAAAAATAAAGTTACTTCTATATAGTCTCTCAGGTTTCTAATGTTGTAACAAAATTACCACAAATATGGTGATTTAACCAATATAGATTTGTCATTTTGCAGTTCTGAAGGTCAGAATTTTTGCATAGATCTCATTGGGTTTAAAATCAGAGTGTCATCAGGACTGAATTCCTTTCTGGAAGCTATATGGCAGAATCCATTTTCTTGCTGTTTTCAACTTCCTGAGGCTGCCTACATTCCTTATCCCTTCCTTCAAAGTCAATAGTGGCAGTTGACTCCTTACACTGCCTGCAATTGTCCTGTTCTCTTTCTTTGAAAATAGTTGGGAAAGGTTATCTCTTTTAAGGACTGTTCCATTAGGTTGGGCCCACACAGGAAAATTCAAAGTCCTTAACCTTAATTACATTTGCAAAATCACTTTCACTATGGGTTTTCTTGACCTTCCTAGGTTCTCTGTCTATGGCTCTGTAAATTACACTGACAAGAGAGATTAAGTTTCAGTTAGACAGGATGGATAAATTATGGGGACCTATTGTATAGTTTGGTGACTATAGTTAATAATAATGTATTGTATACTTGAAAATTGCTAAGGGAGTAGATTTTAAATGTTTAACCATACAAAAATAACTATATGAGATGATGGACATGTTAGTTAGGCTGATTTAATCATTTCACAAAGTACATTTATCAAAACATTACATTGGACATTTAAAATGTATGTAATTTCTATTTGACAATTATGCACTAATGAACTTGGGAGCAGTGGGTAATGAGGGACCTAAAGTAGGAAAAAAAAAACAGTTTATTAACATGTGGATTGCTCAGACAATGGGAGTACTTAATGATGAAGAACTAAAAAGTGTAGTTAGAATTTGGGCTTATACAAAAAATGGTAATTTTATGAAGAAATGATAAGACAAAGGAAAGAGACTTTAAACTTTTAGGGACAGCAAATTTTGAAAAGGTATATATGGGAAAAATTAATGAGGATTCAGACCAGTTGTTTGTTATATAGATTCCTCTGGTGCTATCATCTCTGGGTTGATAAGCTGTCTCTGGTAATTAAGAATCAGAAGAATTCTCCTGTCCTTCCTGGTAGAAGGAGAAGAGAACAGGGAGATTGTGTGTGTGTGTGTGTGTGTGTGTGTGTGTGTGTCTGTTTTATGCATTTGGCTTTGGCCCAAAATAATCTTTATGTCAAAGTGGCATATTTTGGGATGACATACTTTGAATCCTTTCACTTGTATGATGATCAGTTCACAGGTTCAGTGATCAGGACATTGACAGCTCTGGTTGGGACAGTGTTATTCTGCCTGTAAATTATGCATATAAAATTATTTTTTTCTTGAAGATATTTTGATACATGAGAATATATAATCTGTGAAAACTTATTAAAATGTTATAAAGCTTTAGAAGAATATCTTTTTTAATTATAAGACTTGTGAATGTATGTATGAATACTAGAAATATGATTTTAAAGAATAATTATCACGTAACATCTAGCACAGTTAATTTTCTGTAAAATGTATTAGGAAGTAAATTAAACCTTATATACATGCATAAGTTTTGTTACATGGTGAGTTTATTGTATATGAACCTAATTCTTTGTTGATAGTTGTACTTCTGTTCTAAAGGCAGGAGTGAAAAATTCTTTCTGTATTATTTCTGAATACTAGATTTCATTTTAATGACTTTACCTCTTTTACTTTGAGCTCTCTAAATTTTAAATCTGGGACTGTTTAGGGCTCATTTGAGCATTCAAATGGTCATTCAGTCAGAAACTTAATGTAGCACTCATTCTTTCTACAGTTAATGAAATGCAAACATTCTTAAGCTACTCACTAAACTGATTCTTATATTCTCATTTTATATCCCAGTTCTAATATTTTTCTTTATTTTTAAGCCCAAATCCCTTTTTAGTAATTCCATTTCAATACCTTGTCTTATTTACTACCATCCCTTTGTATAGAAAGGACTTCTGCTCCTAAAATTTAGACCCCGTGATTGATTTAGGTTGCTTTTTTTTCCAACTTCAGTTTGGTAGTTTTCGTTACATTTCCATTCATTGGATGCTGTCTCTCTTTCTTATTTTCAGTGCTTATAATTTCCAAGCTAGTTTTTCTTGCTTACTGACAAACCCTTGATTCTGATGTTCTGAGATTGAGACCATAAGAAGTTTTTAATTTTTGTGTTTTGCATTACTTTGATTGTAGATAACAGTAAATACTAGAGTAGTAAATTAATCGCATGTTCCATTTCAGAGGAAGCATTTAGAGGGCATGACCTCATATTCCTTAATGATTTCCCAAGTTCCTGTTTATCTTTGTATCTCTGGAGAAATTGATCCCACCGTGATTCCTTGTTAAGTTATAGGAGGATTTAAAACTTTCATTGGGTTCAAAAAGTAACTATCCTTAGCATCTCCCCTGATGGATCTTAGATTTTTGGGCTATTCAAAGTGTATTAAATACTTTTTTTTTTTTTTTTTTTTGGGAGGGTTTATTCTTTGTTTATTTGTAAAGTTTGGAGAGGTTTTTGCTTTAGGACGCATGCACTAGCCAGAAAGACAGAGAGACAGAGAGATAGAAAGCGAGAAATCACCCCCCAGGGGGATGGCCACGCCGCAATCCCTTCCTCCTCCATTCTCCTCTCGGGATCTTGGGCACGCACGCACACGCACCCAGAGTGAGTTTAAGCCACTGGGTACGGGACTCGAACCGTGGTCGGCTATATGGGAGTCCAGCGAAATAGCCATTAAGCTAACTGCTGGTCCCAAAACTTTTGACCATTCATGGTTTTGCAGTAGTAATTCAGTACTCCATAATGCTAAGGCTATATGGGAAGATCCCAAGTTTGCATCCTTAGGTCTCCCTGTACATGCCAGGTATGGCCCAAGGGAGCCCATGATACTAGCTGACTGATACTGAGGATGAAGATTTTATGTATACTGCAATGTGAAGACCTTATTGGGGGTGCCCCTGCAGCCTCTGTCTCTCTTAAAGAGGAAAGAAAGAAACTTAAAAAAAAAATTTGGAAGATGGACTAAGAAGTGCCATCTTTCTTTTTCTTTTAAATTTTCTATGTAAGAATACAATGTAGTCTAACTGTTGCTAGCTATCACTGTGGTATCATAAAGGAACATTTGAATACCAAAAAATGTTAAGAAAGTACAAAGTTACTAAATAAAAATGTCTTGTAAATTTATTAAATTTAGCTTTATAAAAAATGCATTGCTTTTTATTTTTTCATATTTACTGAGAGTGATTAAAATTTTTATTTAAAAAGATGTATTTTGGGAGACTGGCTCAGTGGTGCAGTGGTGCGTGGGGCTCGAGTGAAGCTGGATCCATTCAGATTACATTTTCCCACCTTCAAGAGTATTATTTTGTACTTTCTATGCCCTTGAGCCTTAGTTTTATTCTTGTAGAGAGATCTAATGCTTATTTTCCTATGGTTTGCTTAGTACTTTATTTTTGACTTATTTGTATGTAAAGAATTAAAATATATAAACATGATAAACTCAGAATAGTACAGAAATGCATAGGATGAAAAGTAACTGTCCATTTTACCTTATCCTCATCATTTCTCTATCTCTGTTCCTAGTCCTTTTACCTAATGGTACTCATTATTAACAATTTCTAATATAAGCTTTCAAAAGGAATAATGTATATATAACAGAAGTTGGTTGTATTTATACCTGTTTTCTAATTCATGCATATACTAAAACATACAAAATAAGCTTACCTAGTGGTACATTTCTAAGTTTATTTATTTCTTCCATGAGAGAAAAAGGAAGTGCTAGAGAGATAGTCAGAAACCTCTAACAGACAGACTCCTCATTCTGAAGTCCACTCACAGCCTCAGCCAGCCTAGACGATTAGCAGATGCGTATGCATATCTGGCATGTACAGGGATGCCTTGGGCTACCAACTTCGGACCTTCCCATGAAGGTCCAGTTGCTTTACAGTTCTGGTATTATCTGGTCCTACTTACTGGTACAGTTTTAGCCTTATTCCTGCCTTATTTGGGCTTCTTCCTTGTTTTTCTGTTTTAAATATTTCATGTTGTATTTATACTTTCTTATCCCATTAAAAAAATACATTTGTATTTGAGATTATTTCTGATACAAGTATGTATACAAATAAGCAATTACTTTGTTATATTTTTATTGTGCTATAATTATATCTAGATTGGTAGTTAATACTTTTTTCAATTGCTAATACAATTAAAAATAGCCAAGAATTTTTACCAATTAAGTTATTAGAAAGCATTATTCCTTGGCATATGTATCATTAAATCTTCTCTTCAACACAAATGCTATATAAAGTTATGTGTGACAAGTAAAATTTGGTGTTTCTAGTTAGTTTTTATGTTGGATGAGTCATGTATAAAATGGGGAGGAAGAAGAAAAGGGTAAATGTGTGTCAGATTTTGTTTAATATAGAAAGGACTTAAAATATCACAAGGAGAAGGTACATCATATGCCTATTCATAAAAATGCAGTTTACTGCAGTAGTTACAGTGTTGTTGTGTTTTTGTTGTTGTTATTGTAAAAATATTATCATTTTAAAAAATGATTTTCTGTGGCTAAGTGTTCTTTGATTACATTTCTCCTTCGTATTGAGATATATTATTAGTTGGGACAGATTACTGAACTGAAGGCTGAGAATCTGCCTATTTGATGAAAGTGGACATCTTTCAGAATAGAGCAGTACTTTGAGCTTCATTGATCCTTTCTACCTTGACATGATGGGTTTCTTAGGCAGTGAATTTGGTATCTTGACAAAGGAAATCTAAACTGGTATATGACTTAATTGGTTTTATCATGCTCTATTTTACAGTGCTGTTTTAGATGTACGATTTATAATCAGTAACTTAGAAGCAACTCATATGAGATTTAATGCTGGGTCTTTCACCTTCTTAAATTAGATAACTTTAGCTAGGTGAATAACTGGGCAATCCTAAATGATTACAAACAAATTGGATCAATCTAAGTGATTACACAATTCAGATATTCTGTATGATTACACAAACCAAATAATGTTGAAAGAATTAACTGCATTGCATAGTTCACAGAGTTGGAAAACTAACATCCTTAGATCTTGCTTGATATTCCTTATATATAAACAAAAATGTACAAATGTATTTGTTAAGCTTATTAAGCAGCTTGATTACTGCTTTTTAAAATTCTTTTGTTTACCAGAATCAGTATTTTATTATGGTGATAATGACTATTAATATGCTTAATGTGACATATTGCTTGAGTTTACAGTGCTCACATTTCCACAAGGAATTTCTGCTTTGCAGAGTATGGGAAGCTATTTTTAATTTATTATCAGAGATTATAGCTTAAATATACTAGTTTTGTTTTTGTTTTGGATCTTACATTTTTTTTGAAAAAAAAATTAATGGGCTAGCAAGGTTGATTATTGTATTTACCAGCTAAGAACTCACTAAACATGGATTTCAGCCCTGACTCTGCCATTACTTCATTACTCTGCCATTACTTAGTTGTATAACTTTAAGAAAATTCCTACTAGCTTTACTTTCTTCACTTTTTAAATAGTAGAGTTGAATTTCTATGAACTTCTAAAACTCAGTGGTAAATGTTTTATGATTCTTTTTGTTCTCTCCTCAGGTCAAAATATTTTTGAATCATATTTAATTTACTTTTTCTCTTCATATAATTGTGGCTTTGGATTCAGAATTTGAGAATGCACAAATTCTACATCAAGCAGAATCTAATTAATAATCCCTTTGATGAACACACTATATGATCAAATCTGTGGTTCTAAGCTAATGTGAGGTAGGGATGGTAAGATTACATGTGTGTATGTGGTTGGAATATGTGTAAATATGTATACCATAGTCCTCCTCAATCCACAGTTTTGGTTATTCACAATCAACCATGGTACAAAAACATTAAGTGGAAATTCAAGAAATAAACAGTTAATAAGTGTTAAATTTGCACACCATTCTGAGTAGTGCAGTAAAAAATGTGTGCCGTCCCAATCTATCTTGGGACATGAATCATCCCTTTTTTCACCATATCCACTCACATATATACAATAGGCTTGTTAGTCACATATAAGTCTTTTCAGTTATGAGATCAACTCATGATATTGCAGTGTTTGTGTTCAGGTCACCCTTATTTTACTTAAATATGTCCCCAAAGTGCAAGAGTAGTGATGTTGGCATATTGTTATAATTACTTTTATGTGCAAATGTATTTGTTAAGCTTATTAAGTAGCTTGATTCCTGCAAATTTGTACATTTAATTATTATTCATTACTGTTAATCTTTTACTGTGCCTAATTTGCAAATTAAACTTTACTAAGGTTGTGAATACATAGGAAGAAATACAGTATATAAAGGGTTTAATACTATCTACAGTTTTAAGCTCCACTGTGGGTCTTGGAATATACACCTGTGGATAAGGGGGGACTACTGTGTGTATGTACATGCAAGTATATGCATACTCTCTCCTATTATCAAATAATAATTTAATAATTTTAGATAGGCATTGTGAAGCTGGGTCTAGGAAAACCTTTACAGATGTTCTTGTCCTCCTTCCAGTTGTAATGCTGGGTCTAGCATATATTTTTGCTCTTCTCTTAGGAATAGAGATAACCTTTACACCATGTATCCCTCAGCTAACTTCAATGAATTTACACCACGTTATGGTTTTGATGCCCTTCTCCCTAACAGTTAAGGATTTTGTTACTTGGAGGACAGACGTGAGATGGATCTGGGCAGAATTTATCAAGTTTTGATGGGATTGCACCAGTGCTCTTAGGTTGAATTTAGATTTTTGTTTTGTGGGTGGAATTAGACTAAAGGGTTCAGTAGTGACTACTATTGTTCCTTAGCCAGCAATGGGAGCTAACTCAAAATTCTCCTGATTTTCACTGTGCTCTTTCTGGGATTCCAGGAAGAAGAGGGTATAAGTGGCTCTTCATGTTTGAAGCCCCCAGGGTTTGTACCCTCTTGATATCTCATTCTCAGCCTTTAGCTGTTTGTTAAGCATTTCTAGTTTAATCTTTTTGGTGGCTTCTATAGTATTTGGTTGCATCTGTCCCAGGTTAGGAAAAGCCTAGGTTCTGTTCCTTCCTATACATGCCTGTCTTTTTCCCTATTTCAGATTAGTTGTTAGTTAGATTCAATAAAAGTCAAGAATTTTGAATTTTTCATGCATTTTTTTCGTATTGTATTGGTGGGAATAACACTTTTCAGCTCTTTATATCTTCAGTCTTAAACTGCAAGTCCTTTTGCTTTTTGAAAAATATATTTCTATACTGCTGCTTATCCCTTATTTATTAACTCATTATGTCATTCTTTCCTTTAAGTCTTAACTATAATATATACATACATATATATGTATGTATATATATGTATATATATAAATAATAGCTGATTTAAAGTTCTTGTCTGCTCCCTTCTGTATTTATTGTCAGTTTTAAAAAAAATTCTTCTGAGCCACATTTTCCTTTTTTGAACTTCTAATAATATTTTTTGTATGATATACATCATGTATGCTATTTTGTCAGTTCGATCTTTCTGAAATTATGTTGATTTAAACCCGATAAGTTTAGAATAACTGTAGTAAGGAGTGACTTTTCTAGGATCTCATTTGATCTTGGAATAAACAGTGAGTTTGCTCTACTCTGGCTGGTCAGTATTTCTGTGTCATGCAGTACTGTGTAATTTCTGAAATATTAGGTTGGCCTAAGCCTCCTAGGACCACAGTCTGCCAGACGACATAGAATCTAATACTGTTTTTGTTATTTTTAAAAATGTTTGCCTAAATTTTTGGATTTTTAATCCTCAATGTTTAAAAATTTAGTAGTACTTTGATTTTGATATAGAGTAGCAAATTGGCCCTAAACAATTTCATCAATAGTCAGTAAAGCTTTTTTCTGAAGGGCCACATAGTAAATAGTTTAGGCTTTTGGACCATATGGGTTCTGTTGCTACTACCCAGTTCTACCATCATAGTATTCTAATAATTTTTTTAAAAAACAGAATGACCAATTCATGAGTCTGTGTTTGTCAACTCCTGAATTAGACTGGGGGTTCATGTGGTTTTGATCTTTAGTATTTGCGTGCATTTTTAGTTTGTTTATAAAAATATTATTCAGAAATCTTGTGCGTTTTGTAGCAATAAAATATAATAAATATCATCTCCAAACTCTCCAAAGTTGTTATATAAAAGGCAAGAAAAAGTACTTAAGTGTTAAATTACCTCCTCCCTGTAGCCAAATCCTAGTTTATATGTACTTTCCTTTCTGAAGTATGATATGTATTATGTCTGATGGTTGGACTTCTGACTTTAACTAGATGGTTTCATTGAAGCACCTAAACTAAAAGCAGTAGGGTGTTTTCCCATTTGCTGTATCCTAAGTGGCCAGCACAATAACTTGAATAAATGATTAATAAACTCTCTTAAATGTGTTATTGTGAAAAAAAAAGTACGTTCTTATATTTGATTAAATATATTATTGTTAGGGCAAGCCTTGTAGTGTAGTGATTAAGCACTGTGCATTGGGAGCCATATCCCACATGGCCAACCACCTGGTGGCTTGAGAAACATACTGGTTACATGCACATACCTGTCCAGAATCCTGACTGGATGGAGAAATGGATAGAAAACAGAATTACAGCATGACTTTGCTTCACTGGGGGATGGTTTCTCTCTTACCCATGTCCTCTTTTTGTTTTTCTGGGAGCATACATGCCTTCTGCCAATAAAAAAAAAAAAAAGGAGGAAATATGACTATTGAAGAAAGCTATATAATCAGGGTAACTTCACATAACATTTTAACTTCTGCATTAGCATGGAAAATTAATTACAAACTCTAAATTGTTAAATCATCTTTATTTTTAAAAATTTTGCTGACATTTCTTCACTTTATGAAAGTAGGATTAGGATTATGATACAAATATACCTGGGATTGTGAATTATAGTAGAATGTTTTGACAAATTAGAAGTCCAATCCTGGGCCCATTCTGTAGTCTAATAATTAAGGGAGCTGGATCCTACATAGCCAGCTGAGATTGGAGTTCTGACCCTAGTAGGTTGAAAAACACACCGGGCTCATGTGTGTGCATTCCCCAAATCCAAACAGGATCGAAAAATGGAGGAGAAGGAATTGTGATGTAACCAGGCCCCATAGTGTGTGTGTGTGTGTGTGTGTGTGTGTGTGTGTGTGTGTGTAATTTCCCTATTTCTGTCTGTCTCTGACGAGTGCACATGTCCTCTTGTAATAAAAAGGGAAAGAAAGAAACTGAGTCCTAAGAAACTTTTAAGTCACTCTATTAGTCTATTCAATCTTGACTTGACCTACTAGTCTGTACAAAGGTGACCAAAATTGATTAAAAAGGTAAAGACAGAATGACTATTAACTTCTAGAATGTTTGACAGAGGTGAAAGGGAAGTTATGATGCCATCTGATCCATAGGTGTCTTTGGAGAATGGATAAATATTTTAATGTGTCAATAAGAGGACTAGAAAAAAAAATAGCAGGTTAAGGATGAATTGATTATAAGGGCAGAAGCTTACACACTGATTTTCTTTCTTTACTACAGTTTCTTCAATGTAAAATGAAGATATAAAAACCTCTTTTTTCAGCCTATCATAATTTCAACTTGCAAAACCTGTGTGGTAGTTGTTTTGAATGCTGTTTTTAAACCATTAGTTAATTATTACTTTTTTTCCTATATTTCCAGAGAGCTTGCACATTTGCCAGAAAGACAGGGGGAAGGGAGGAAGAAAGTACCCCACAATGGGTCATGATCATGCGACAATTCCTTCTCCTCTATTTCTCCAGCTTTTGGGATTTAAGGAATGCATCCACACATGCCCAGTGTGTTTTTCAAGCCTCTAAGACTGGGACTCAAACCACCGTATTGGCTATGTGAAATCAGGCATTCTTAACCACCAGGTCATAGGGCTGGCATGTTAATTAGTCATTTTATTTCAAGCTGTGTTTGGACTCTTGAGTTATTTTTTGTCCTCCTAACTCCTTTATTCTGAAGGATAATGTGAAAACTATTTGCCCTAGGGCTGTCAATCTTAGAGAGGCTGAAACTGCCTTTCTCTGGAGTAGATGTACTTTGATTCCTTTGGTCACGAGATGAAAATTTTAATATACCAGGAAACAGAAGCATGTCAAAAAGGATTCTCATACTCTTTATTTCCTATCCAATGGAATGTAAACAATACATATATTATTTCCATACCTCCACTTAAAGGTAGGAATCCTCAACTGTCAAAAAGCCCCCAAAACCTTCCACTAGAGCTAGTTTTATTAGTTCTGTAATTGTAGGTTGGACAATAGGGGGATTTTGTCTCCAATGTGTGTCCAGACACTTGGTGATACTAGAAAATGACTGCTTCAGAAAAAAAAAAAAAAGTAGTGTCCTGACCTTTCATATTGCTTTTCTATTCTAGAAATTGTGACATTCCACAGTAACTTATTTTTACCTTGTTTGTGAAACTAGGGGGTAAGTTTGTCTTTAATGTATTTATGGGGACAAACATAACCAATATCGACAAGAACAAGATCTTTAAACAGGGTGTTTGTAGATATTATTCATTTTCCCTCAGGGTAATATGCTATCCATACTTTAGAAAAGCGTCAAGTGGTTTTTCTACTTTGTCTGGGAATCAGGACTATGGATTTATTAGTTCCATTTGTTTCTACACTAAGGACAACTTGTTATATTATAGTACAAAGAGTCTTAGACCCCTCTGGGAGTCAGTTATTTCTTAAAACAACAACATGTTTATTTTGTTAATGATCACCGTGACTTAGTTGAAAAAGCATTTAGAATTGATGTCATGTATCTGTATTTTTTTTAACCAAATGGAGCATGTGCATGCATGTGAAAGAGAGAGAGAGAGAGAGAGAGAAAACACTACTCCCAACAGGACATGGTCACACTGCAGTCTTTTTTCTTCTAATTCTCCATCCTATTGGGATCCTAGACATCCATCTGTACTTGATGTGTTTTTTAAGATGATGGTGCCAGGTCTTGAACCCTGATAAGCCATGTGAAATTGAGCTTTGTCTGTGCAACACTTAATTAGTGCACTATTGGAACTAGTCCCTATGTACCTGCATTTAAATTCAGGATTCAAATATCTTCATATAAATCATGTTATCTTCTTTCAATTTCAGTTTCCTCATCAGCAAAATTAAAATGATAAAATCTCCCAAAAAACTTATTTTGAAGATTAATCTTAATAGGTTATGTTGGGAAATAATGTACAAACAATATGGTAGAATAGAAATGTTAATACATACTATTTTTAAAATTATAGTTGGGTTGGCTCCATAGTGCATAGGTTAAGTACTATTCATTAGGGAGCCAGATCCCATATGGCTGGCTGCAGTTCCTCTCCTGGCCCTAGGGACTTGAAAAACATGCCTGCCCAAACTCTTTACAGGATGGAGATATTTAAGAAAAGGGACCGCAATATGATCACTTGTTGTTGGAGGGTTCTCTTTCTCTCCCTCTTTTGAGCACGAATGCACTACGGCAAGCAAGAAATTATAGTTAAAAGTTAAAAATTATTGAAACTTCAAAACTAATACAAAGTTTATTTAAATTATAATTCATAAGTCATAGAAAATGATGCCATTGCATCAAGAATGAATAAAATGTGTTATTTCATAATTAATATAAAGTTAGAGAGCTACAATATTTAAAAAATATAATAGATAATAACTTTGTCCAGATTCTGGAGATTTTTATTTTCCAGTTCATTTTGTTAAAGAGAAATGATTAGGAATGAAGAAATGTTTGTCTTAAATTTTCACAGTTAAAATTTAACTTCTGATTAAGGTAAGACTTTGTCCCAAGTAAAATAGTCTGAGAAGAAGAGAACAGTAAAATGAGTTGTTAAATAATCTTATGACTAAAGTTAACAGTTTTACAGTTAAGAATATGTCTTATGTTTCAAAGCATAATGTAAAAAGTGTTTTACTATTGCAGTAATGCTGTGTTCATTGGTGTTTGATTGAAAATAATTAAGCTTTGATTGTTTGAACTGTTATATAGCTATAGAAAGTAAGAATTAAAATGGGTTTTGTTTTTATTTTTGTTTTTAATAGAAGATTAGAGAGGCAGTGATTTTGTATTTGTTCCCGATCTGTTCCATCAGTTGCCAAAAATCAACCAGAATCTTGACCCATATGCAAATACATTTCAGTTATGTGCCACAAAGTTAGTATTTCCATACATAGTTTTTTAAAAAAATGTAAGTAGGGAAAAGGCAAGATGGCTGACTAGAGGCAGTCTCTTTGGCAGCTCTCTGGGAAGAAAGGCTAAAAAAATGTCAATAAAGCCCTTACTTTCAGCAGAGGAGTGAGGCAATATTGACTTACACCAAAAGGAAAAGAAAAGAAAAAAAAAAAAAGACCACAGGAGCTTCTGGAACACAGAATCTCTACCTAGAAAAGTCAAGAAAATCAATTGCCTTAACACGGTGAGGCTCCTGAGTCCTCCTCCTCCCCACCATGGAGCTGAGAAGATTAGAGGGCCCCTCCTTCAGAACTCCAAATTTCTTACTCTCACCTTGGGATCCAAAACTTCCCCATCTGCAGAAGAACAGAAGTGAGTATGGAGCTAATACTACTATAGGAAAATACATGATATTCTACTTAAGAGAAAACTTTGGATCTCCAGTTCCAACTCCACCCTTGACCCAGAGAAGGATGGAGCCAATCAGTGAGTGGAGCTTACATTGTGATCCAACATCTCCGCAGCCTGGTGAAAATAGAAGACACGACACAGTGGTGAAGAAGCCATTATAATTGGGCAAAAAGAGGTGAACATCTGCAACAACCAAAGCCACCAGTCCCCTCATACTAGAAATCTGTGCATCCCACCTCTCACACCAGAGTATGTGAGCACTGCCCACCCTCAACAGACACTGAAGAATTTGGACATTTTCCTTGACTGTTGGGCAAGTCAGGGCTGTACTCTCCTCTCAGATGCTAGTTGTGGGGAGTGGCTACCTCCCCTGAGTTTTCATAGTGCAGCTTCTCTGGACCATCCTGAATTATAAAAAAATAGCAAAGGAGGAAGAGGGAACTAGATAGAGAGGAGGGCACAGAGAGCCCTGCTCTAGGTCAGAGTAGGAAGATTGTGCATTGCCTCAGACCACCTCTAGGTCCTGCAATGTGATATTATAATAGATACCACAAATCCATCCATCTAACTCCCAGCAAAAGTCTGCTCAAACAGGATCAGCATTCTTCAATCTCAAGGCTTTATAGTATCTGGTGAAGGTCAGGCAGAAAGACTAGCATCTGGCCTCTCTTCAGCAACCTTCCTGAGGCCATATTTAGGACTTCAGGGTTGCTGCATCTCCTTTTCCACACAGGCCACAAAAGATCTGCTTGTTAGGTCTCACAAATAGGCTTGCCAACACGCTTCCTGGATGAGCTTGCCAGGTTTGCACTTGGATTTGGCAGGCTGCCTCATTGCTGGAAATTATAGACGGGTATACGTCTTACTTGGATCAAAAGGCATGACTGACGTCTGGCCTCTTCTAGACTTCCTTTTCCAGGGCTATAACCAAGTCTTGGGAGCCGGCCTGCCCTCAGAAAGAACAGACAGGTCCAATAGGCAACATAGACCAGGCATGCCTCGACTTCTCCCTGATTGCCTTCATAGGGCCACATTCCTGC
>NW_006159535.1:3902204-3904764 GCF_000334495.1 Tupaia belangeri chinensis
CAAATATCTTCATATAAATCATGTTATCTTCTTTCAATTTCAGTTTCCTCATCAGCAAAATTAAAATGATAAAATCTCCCAAAAAACTTATTTTGAAGATTAATCTTAATAGGTTATGTTGGGAAATAATGTACAAACAATATGGTAGAATAGAAATGTTAATACATACTATTTTTAAAATTATAGTTGGGTTGGCTCCATAGTGCATAGGTTAAGTACTATTCATTAGGGAGCCAGATCCCATATGGCTGGCTGCAGTTCCTCTCCTGGCCCTAGGGACTTGAAAAACATGCCTGCCCAAACTCTTTACAGGATGGAGATATTTAAGAAAAGGGACCGCAATATGATCACTTGTTGTTGGAGGGTTCTCTTTCTCTCCCTCTTTTGAGCACGAATGCACTACGGCAAGCAAGAAATTATAGTTAAAAGTTAAAAATTATTGAAACTTCAAAACTAATACAAAGTTTATTTAAATTATAATTCATAAGTCATAGAAAATGATGCCATTGCATCAAGAATGAATAAAATGTGTTATTTCATAATTAATATAAAGTTAGAGAGCTACAATATTTAAAAAATATAATAGATAATAACTTTGTCCAGATTCTGGAGATTTTTATTTTCCAGTTCATTTTGTTAAAGAGAAATGATTAGGAATGAAGAAATGTTTGTCTTAAATTTTCACAGTTAAAATTTAACTTCTGATTAAGGTAAGACTTTGTCCCAAGTAAAATAGTCTGAGAAGAAGAGAACAGTAAAATGAGTTGTTAAATAATCTTATGACTAAAGTTAACAGTTTTACAGTTAAGAATATGTCTTATGTTTCAAAGCATAATGTAAAAAGTGTTTTACTATTGCAGTAATGCTGTGTTCATTGGTGTTTGATTGAAAATAATTAAGCTTTGATTGTTTGAACTGTTATATAGCTATAGAAAGTAAGAATTAAAATGGGTTTTGTTTTTATTTTTGTTTTTAATAGAAGATTAGAGAGGCAGTGATTTTGTATTTGTTCCCGATCTGTTCCATCAGTTGCCAAAAATCAACCAGAATCTTGACCCATATGCAAATACATTTCAGTTATGTGCCACAAAGTTAGTATTTCCATACATAGTTTTTTAAAAAAATGTAAGTAGGGAAAAGGCAAGATGGCTGACTAGAGGCAGTCTCTTTGGCAGCTCTCTGGGAAGAAAGGCTAAAAAAATGTCAATAAAGCCCTTACTTTCAGCAGAGGAGTGAGGCAATATTGACTTACACCAAAAGGAAAAGAAAAGAAAAAAAAAAAAAGACCACAGGAGCTTCTGGAACACAGAATCTCTACCTAGAAAAGTCAAGAAAATCAATTGCCTTAACACGGTGAGGCTCCTGAGTCCTCCTCCTCCCCACCATGGAGCTGAGAAGATTAGAGGGCCCCTCCTTCAGAACTCCAAATTTCTTACTCTCACCTTGGGATCCAAAACTTCCCCATCTGCAGAAGAACAGAAGTGAGTATGGAGCTAATACTACTATAGGAAAATACATGATATTCTACTTAAGAGAAAACTTTGGATCTCCAGTTCCAACTCCACCCTTGACCCAGAGAAGGATGGAGCCAATCAGTGAGTGGAGCTTACATTGTGATCCAACATCTCCGCAGCCTGGTGAAAATAGAAGACACGACACAGTGGTGAAGAAGCCATTATAATTGGGCAAAAAGAGGTGAACATCTGCAACAACCAAAGCCACCAGTCCCCTCATACTAGAAATCTGTGCATCCCACCTCTCACACCAGAGTATGTGAGCACTGCCCACCCTCAACAGACACTGAAGAATTTGGACATTTTCCTTGACTGTTGGGCAAGTCAGGGCTGTACTCTCCTCTCAGATGCTAGTTGTGGGGAGTGGCTACCTCCCCTGAGTTTTCATAGTGCAGCTTCTCTGGACCATCCTGAATTATAAAAAAATAGCAAAGGAGGAAGAGGGAACTAGATAGAGAGGAGGGCACAGAGAGCCCTGCTCTAGGTCAGAGTAGGAAGATTGTGCATTGCCTCAGACCACCTCTAGGTCCTGCAATGTGATATTATAATAGATACCACAAATCCATCCATCTAACTCCCAGCAAAAGTCTGCTCAAACAGGATCAGCATTCTTCAATCTCAAGGCTTTATAGTATCTGGTGAAGGTCAGGCAGAAAGACTAGCATCTGGCCTCTCTTCAGCAACCTTCCTGAGGCCATATTTAGGACTTCAGGGTTGCTGCATCTCCTTTTCCACACAGGCCACAAAAGATCTGCTTGTTAGGTCTCACAAATAGGCTTGCCAACACGCTTCCTGGATGAGCTTGCCAGGTTTGCACTTGGATTTGGCAGGCTGCCTCATTGCTGGAAATTATAGACGGGTATACGTCTTACTTGGATCAAAAGGCATGACTGACGTCTGGCCTCTTCTAGACTTCCTTTTCCAGGGCTATAACCAAGTCTTGGGAGCCGGCCTGCCCTCAGAAAGAACAGACAGGTCCAATAGGCAACATAGACCAGGCATGCCTCGACTTCTCCCTGATTGCCTTCATAGGGCCACATTCCTGC
>NW_006159535.1:3904779-3937536 GCF_000334495.1 Tupaia belangeri chinensis
CTGCTCTGAGAGTCACCTTGCCCCTGAATGTTTCATGGAGATTGCACAAGACTCACTGCTTTGGGTGTCACAGGCTTTCCTTTGGCCCCTCTAGACAGACTTGCCAGCACCACACTTAGGTTTAGTGGGTTGCCTCATCTAGGAAATTACAGGAGAGTAAATAAACCCTGCTTGGATTTTTTTTTTTTTTTTTTTTTTTTTTTTAAAGAGAGAGAATTGGACTCTCACATGGTTGACCCTGTTTCGAGTCCTGGCCTCAGTGACTTGAAAATCACACCGGGCATGTTTGAGTGTGTGTCCAAGATCCTAGGAGAAGAATGGAGGAGGAGGGATTGTGGTGTGGCCATCCCTCCTAGGGGGTGATTTCTCACTTTTCCTTCTCAATGTATCTGTGTCTCTCTCTAGCAAGTGCACACACCTTAAGGCAAAAACCTCTAGAAAAAAAGAAAAAAGATGTGTGTGTGTGTGTGTGTGTGTGTGTGTGTGCATACAGATGTGCAGATATACTATTTACTATAGAACATGTGCACTCACCAGAGACAGAGAAAGAGAAAGTGAGAAAATGAGAAATCACCCCACTGGAGGGATGACCACACTACAGTCCCTTTCCCTCCATTTTCTTCTTGGGATTTTGGCCATGTACATACATGTGCCGGGTGTGAGTTTCAAGCTGAGGGTCCACGCTGTGAACTGCAGTCAGCCATGTTGGAATCCAGCACCTTAACCGCTACACCACCTGCTGACTCCAGCCTTGCTTGGATCTTAAAGGGATGGCTGACATCAGGGCTCTTCAAGGACCACCCTCAGGACTGCATTTGTATCTATAGGGCTGCTCCCCACCCAGAAATTACGGGTGGATACATAAACCCTACTTGGATCAGCAAGGTACCTCAGGCATCTGGCCCCTCCTGGACTACCTTTGCCTGGGCCACATCTGGATCTTGGATGTTGACCCTCCTCTAGAAAGGGCAAACACATCAAGCAGAACTGAAATAAATAAAATAGAGAATGAACAAACAATACAAAAATCAGCATAATGAAAAGCTGGTTTGGGGGACCAGAAGATGGCATAGTGGTTACATTGCTGGACTCCCATGTAGTCGACTGTGGTTCGAGTCCTCGACTTGAGGACTCACACTGGGTGTGTGTGCATGTGTGCCCCAAACCCCAAGAGACTGGAGAAGATGGGATTACAGCATGGCCATTCCCCCTGTGAGGTGATTTCTCGCTTTCTGTCTTTCTGTCTCTTTCTATCTCTCTGATGAGTGAGTACATGCACCTAATGACAAAAATCTCTCTTTAATAAAAAGAAAGAAAGAAAGAAAGAAGGAAAGAAAGAAAGAAAGAAAGAAAGAAAGAAAGAAAGAAAGAAAGAGCTGGTTTTTTGAGAGAATAGCAAAACCCAACAAACCATGAGCTAAACTAAGTAAGAAAAATAGAAAAGGATCCAGATAAATAAAATGAGAAATGCAAAAGGTGATATTACAACAGATATCACAGAAATTAAAAAAAGATCATTACCATGAGTAACTGTAGGCCAACAATTGGAAAACCTAGTGGAAATGGACAAATTCCTGGACACATACAAGCTACCTAGATTGAAGTAGGAAGAACTAGAAAGACTAAATAGACCAGTAACAAGCCATGAAATTGAATGAGTAATAAATAGTCTCCTAAAAAAGAAAAGCACAGGCCTTGATGGCTTAACTTCTGAATTCTTCAAAAATTTCAAGGGGGATCAGCAGTTAGTGTAATGGCTATGTCGCTGGACTCCCATGTAACCGACCGCAGTTTGAGTCCCGGATCCAGTGGCTTTGCATGCCCAAGATCCCAAGAGGAGAATGGAGGAAAAGGGATTGCGGCATGGCCATCCACTCTGGGGGGTGATTTCTTGCGGTCTGTCTCTCTGTCTCTCTCTGTCTTTCTGGCAAGCGCATGCGCCCTATAGCAAAAACCTTTCCCCACCACCAAAAAAAAAAGAACCTAAAAAAATTCCAAGGAGAATCAACACAAATTCTTCTCAAACTATTTTTAAAAATTCAAACTTATTTTATCCATTACCTGATACTAAAAGTGGACAAGGACACAACTACAAAAGAAAACTACAGATCAATATCTCTGATGAATACAGATGCAGAAATCCTCGACAAGACACTAGCAAATCTAATCCATCAGTGTTTTTAAAAGTCTTATGCACTATGACTATCACAGGGATGCAAGAATGGTTCAACATACGCAAAATAATAAATGTAATACTTCACAGAAGGAAAGATAATAATCATATGATATATCAACAGCTGCAGAAAAAGTATTCAATAAAATACAGTATCCCTTTGTGGTTAACACTCTCAAAAAAAATAGGTGGAACACAATAAAAGCCATCTATGACAGACCCATAGCCAACATCAAACTGAATGGGGAAATGCTCAAAGCTTTCCCATAAAAATTGGAACGAGGCAAAGTTGTCCATTTTTTCCACTGTTTTTCAATATAGTATTGGAAATCCTAGCCAATGCAGTCAGAAAAAAAGAGAGAAGTAAAAAACATTCAAATAGGAAGGGAAGAAGCTAATTTGTTCCTGTTTGCAGACAAATGATTACATACATAGAAAAATCCAGAAGAATCTATGAAACAACTCCTAGAAGTGATATATGAATTCAGTAAAATCAATGCACAAAAATCGATAGCTTTTTGAGGCAGAATTGAAGAAAGCAATCCCATTTACAATAGCCACAAACAAAACAAATAAAGTAAATTTAGGGATTAATCTAACCAAAGAAGTAAAAGATCTCTACAAAGAAAACTGAAAACCTGAAGCTTTCTTTGGCTTGAAAATTATACCAAAAAATGGAGTGTAAGAATCAATATTATTAAAATGTTAATTCTATCCAAGTTAATTTATGGATTCTGTGTGGTTATTATCAAATTATTAGTGACATTCTTCACAGAAATAGAAAAAAAATCATAAAGATGGCCTGCAATCATAAAAGACACCATATCACTGAGGCAGTACTGTTGAAAAAGAATAGAGTTGAAAACATCTCACTACCCAACCTCAAAATAAGTTATAAAACTGTGATATTCAAAACATTGTGGTGCTAACACAAAAATAGACACACAGACCAATGGAATAGAATGGAAAATCCCAAAATAAACACAACATGCAGCTCACTGATTTTGAGAAAAGATATTCTCAGTGGAGAAAAGAAAATATTTTTCAGAAAATAATGGCTGAGAAAATTGTATATCAACCTACAGAGAAATGAAACTAGACCCCTAACGCTTCCATTAACAAAAGTCAACTCGAAATGGTTCAAAGATCTAAATGTAAAGCCTCAAACTGTAAAACTGAGGAAAACATTTGAAGACATTGGAGTAGGTAAAAATTTCTTAAATAAAACCCTTGAGGTGGACAACATCAAACTAAAAACCTTTTTTACAGCAAAGGAAACAGTAGAGTAAAGGGACAGCTCACAGAATGGGAGAAAATATTTGCATACTATTCTTTAGATAAGGGATTAATAACCAGAATATAAAGACCACTCAAGCAGGTCACATGCAAAAAACCTCATAATCCAATTTTAAAATGGGCAATTGATCTGAACAGACAGCTCTCAAAGGAAGACATATGAATGGCCTAACCCTAGTTAGAATGCAATAGTAAAAACTAAACAACAACAAAGAATAAGTGCTGGAGAGGCAGTGTGAAAGAGAGAACCTTTCCTTACTGTTGATGGGAATGTAAATTAGTACAGCCATTGTGGGAAACAATATGAAGATTCCTCAAAAGTTTACAAATAGAACTACCATTCAACCCAGTCATCCCACTCCTGGGTATTTACCCAAAGGAGGGGGTATCACTCAGTTGGCAAGAGACTGGTACATCCAAGTTTATTGCAGCATTATTTACAATAGCTAAAACATAGAATCAGACTAAGTGTTCAACAGCTGATAACCGGGTTAAAAAAAAAAATGTGGCACATCGGGTGCCCACAGATGGCATGATGGTTAAGGGCACTGGACTCCCACATGGCTGACTGTGTTTCAAATCCCAGTACTGGTAGCTGGCTTTCTCACTTTTTCTTTCTCTGTCTCTGTCTCTCTCTCTCTCTCTTACTCACTGCTGCTTTCTCTCTCGGGTCAAATAAATAAATGGACAAAGTTAAATAAAATAATTCTTAAAAACAAAATGCGGCACACATTCACAATGGAATACTACTCAGCCATTAAAAATAGTGAGATTCTGTCATTTGATACAAAGTGGTTGAATCCGGAAGATTTAATACTAAGTGAAATAAACCAGACTATGAAAGGCAGACACTCTGTTTTCTCTCATTATATACAGAATGTCTGTGCTCTGGTGGAAATTGGAAGATTTGAAGACATAGAAGTAGAGAGGACAACTATAGATACCAGAGACTGCATAGGTGATCAAGGGTGAGAGAATAGAAAGGATTTATGAATTTAAAAAAAACATTTAAAAAACATAGGAATTCAAGTACACAGCGCAATGTGCTGTAGAACAGCATACCACATCTGAGTGGAAAGAAAAAACAAAATAGACATTGCCAATTATACAGACATCGCCAATTGTATGTTTCAAGCATGGTGGTCTTTGCTGAAAATGATGAATGTGGTATTAGCTTTGATTTGATTGTCACACACTGCTTGCATGCTTTGAAAATCTATCAATATGTCGTGCCTCACAGTGATGAACAGCAATTAAATGTAAGTTAAGAAACTAAAATAAAGTAGAAAAAATTATAAAGGGTATTTGGGAAAAGTCCACAGCAAATGTACATTATAAAAGAATTTTGCATGGATTTTTTTTGCACCAAAATAAAATTGTGCTTTTCGTTTTCTGTGAATTTTTTTTTTTTTTAGAGAGGTTTTTGCTACAGGGCGCGTGCACTCGCCAGAAAGACAGAGAGAGACAGAGAGACAGAAAGCAAGAAATCACCTCCAAGGGGAGATGGCCACACGCAATCCCTTCTCCTCCATTTTCCTCTCGGGATCTTGGGCACGTCACGCACATGTGCCTGGCGTGAGTTTAAGCCACCAGGTCCGGGACTCGAACCATAGTCGACTACATGGGAGTCCAGCGACATAGCCATTACACTACTGCTGGTCCCATTTTCTGTGAACTTTTTGAAGTTTTTGGTAGTATTAATTATTTAATTAATTCTGATTTTTGTTTTGTTTTGCTGAATGGCAAAGACCAAGCAAGGGCTTGAAACAAACAGTATGGTCATAACATGTTGGGATTCATAAGGGCTTTAGAGGTTAGGCTAGTCACTCTACTCTCTTTTAAAATTCTGATTAGAAAATGGTTGATCTCATGTGATCGTTGACCTCATGTGAATGTTTTACTATATCATCCTTTTACATTAATTATTTCAATCCAATTCAATGCCAAAGGATTGAAATAATTAATGTAAAAGGATGCTACAGTAAAATGTTAATAATTACTATTATCCTAGTCAAAGTTAATATGTTCCAGTTTTCAAAAAATGAAGAAAAGAAGGTGGCTCAGATGCTGGTCTCCCACATGGCTGACTGTGATTTGAGTCCCCGACTTGAAAGTTATGTTGGACATGTGTGCATGCATGCCCAAAATTCTGAGAGGAGAATGGAGGAGAAGGGAATGTGGTATAACCATCTTCCCCAAAGGGTGATTTCTCACTTTCTCTCTCTTTGTCTTTCTCTGACAAGCATCCATGCCCTATGGGAAAAACCTAAAATAGGGACCAGCAGATGGTGTAATGGCTATGTTGCTGGACTCACCCCCCAGGGGGGATGGCCATGCCGCAATCCCTTCTCCTCCATTCTCCTCTCGGGATCTTGGGCATGCACACACATGTGCCTGGCGTGCTGGGACTCGAACCATAGTCGACTACATGGGAGTCCAGCGACATAGCCATTACACTACTGCTGGTCCCATTTTCTGTGAACTTTTTGAAGTTTTTGGTAGTATTAATTATTTAATTAATTCTGATTTTTGTTTTGTTTTGCTGAATGGCAAAGACCAAGCAAGGGCTTGAAACAAACAGTATGGTCATAACATGTTGGGATTCATAAGGGCTTTAGAGGTTAGGCTAGTCACTCTACTCTCTTTTAAAATTCTGATTAGAAAATGGTTGATCTCATGTGATCGTTGACCTCATGTGAATGTTTTACTATATCATCCTTTTACATTAATTATTTCAATCCAATTCAATGCCAAAGGATTGAAATAATTAATGTAAAAGGATGCTACAGTAAAATGTTAATAATTACTATTATCCTAGTCAAAGTTAATATGTTCCAGTTTTCAAAAAATGAAGAAAAGAAGGTGGCTCAGATGCTGGTCTCCCACATGGCTGACTGTGATTTGAGTCCCCGACTTGAAAGTTATGTTGGACATGTGTGCATGCATGCCCAAAATTCTGAGAGGAGAATGGAGGAGAAGGGAATGTGGTATAACCATCTTCCCCAAAGGGTGATTTCTCACTTTCTCTCTCTTTGTCTTTCTCTGACAAGCATCCATGCCCTATGGGAAAAACCTAAAATAGGGACCAGCAGATGGTGTAATGGCTATGTTGCTGGACTCCCATGTAGTCGACTGTGGCTTAAACTCATGCCGGGCATATGTGTGTGCCCAAGATCTGGCTAGGAAAATGGAGGAGAAGGGATTGTGGTGTGGCCATCCTTTGTCGGGGGGTGATTTCTCGCTTTCTGTCTCTCTCTGTCTCTCTGGTGAGCGCACGCTCCCTATAGCAAAAACCTCTCCAAAAACAAAATCCCTAAAATAAATAAATAAATTTTAAAAATTGAAAGAAAAGCAATAGCAAAAGATATCATGTAATAAATATATATTTGACCTAATAGATATTTACTTTTTCTTTTTTTTTTTTTTTTTTTTAAATAATTGCTAGAGGGTACATGTACTTGCCATACATAGAGTTAGAGAGAAAGAGAAGCAGAAAGCACACTGTAGTGGGGTATGGTCATGCCAAAATTCCTTCTCTTCTACTTCTCAGTCATGTCAAAATTTTGGCAAGCACACACACATGTGCCTGGTATAGTTTTCACACTGTTGGACCTGGGATTTGAACTGCAGTTGGCCATGTTGGATCTGACACATTTAAAAAAATGTTTTTAACTTTATTTATTTTAATTTGACCAGAGAGAGAGAGAGAACAAAGAGAAAGTGAGAAAGCAAGCCACCAGGTTCAGGACTTGAACCACAGTTGGCCACGTGGGAGTCCAGCACCCTTAACCAGCACACCACTTACCAGCCCCAGATCTCAGTTTTTAACAATACATTTATTTTATTTTATTTATTATCTTTTTAAAATTTGTGATAGGGCACATGTGCTGATGAGGCGGGGGGAGGGGAGAGAGAGAGAGAGAGACAGCACGCTGCCAAGTCCAAGACTCAAACCATGATCAGTTAGGTTGGCGCCTTAACCACTGTGCCACGTGTTGGCCCCAGACCTGGCACTCCTGACCAGCGGGCCACAAGGCAAGCTCTTTATTGTCATTTTTATCTTTGTTATTTTGTCACACTGTTAACATAAATAATTAAATAATTTGTTATTTAAAATAGGAAAGGGTGTAGTGAAGACATGAAGTTAAAAGATAGTTTCTAATTTGAAAAAAAAAATCTTTCAGTGCTTTCAGGAAAAAAAAGAAGCAATATAACAACAAAACCAAAATAAAGCAAAAAGAAATCTTATCTTTATTACTTTCTATCTATTTACTTTGCATTCCTCTGTTTCTTTTATCGTCAGTTTATTGACCCTAAAGATTCTTTAAGTGTGTCTTGTCTTCATTAGGAATGATAATAATTTTAACACCTACTATGCTCATGTTTTTCAGTAAGACTTCCTCGTTCTCCTACCTTTACAGTTTTAATTGACAGGAATTTAGTTAATTTAATCTTTTTTCTTTGAGGAACCTTTAACTAAAAGCATCTTTGACAAGCCTACTTTAAAAGTTCTCTAAAGTAATCAATAATTGCTAGAGGGTGCATGTACTTGCCATAGAAAGAGTGAGAGAGAGAGAGAGAGAGAAAAAAAAAAAAAAAACAAAAAAAGCACCCCCTGATGGGGGTCATGCCAAAATCCCTTCTCTTCCACTTCTCTATCCTGTCAGGATTTTGGCAGTAACACACATGTTGTATGGTTTTCACACTGTTGGACCTGGGATTCACATTACATTTCACTGTAACTTCCACTCAGGTATTTAATAACCTCGTTGGAGACATTGAAGAGACATTCCTATTTCATCAAATAGGTAGATATACATTAACCATAAATCCTCAGCTTTGGGCTTTTTTTATAATTCTGCAGCTGATTTGAGAAGAGGGGCTTTTTTTACCCCTAAGGTTTTTGTCACACCACAATCTTTTCTACTCTATTTTCCATTTAGGATTTTGGACATGCCATGCACACGCGCCTGGCATAATTTTCAAACCATCAGGTCCAGGACTCAGATTGCATTCTGCCGTGTAGCCATGTGGGAATCCAGTACCTTAACCACCACACCACCTGGTATCACCAAGATAGGCTACTTTATGAAGAAACAAAAATAGTAAAGAATTATATTGACTGTTTCTCTGACACATAGTAAACCGTTGGTAAATATTTTTTAAGCTCCTACATTTTTTCTATTAATATGAGTTGCATACTTTCCCACACCATTTGTTTTATATATATATAATTTTTTAAAGAATTATTCCTTTAAGGGGACCAGCAGATGGCATAATGTTTACATCACTGGACTCCTACATGCAGACTGCAGTTCAAATGCCTGACCCGGTAGCTTCAGACTCACACTAGGCATATGTGTGTACATGCCCCAAATCCCAAGAGATTTGGGGAGAAGGTACTGTGGCATGGCCATACCCCATGAGGGGCGATTTCTCACTTTCTGTCTCTTTCTCTCTATCTGGTGAGCGCACGTGCCCTATAGCAAAAATCTCTCTTAAAAAATATTATTCCTTTAAATAAATAAATAAATATTATTATTCAATTTAACCAGAGAGAGACAGAGAGGGAGAGAGAAGGGAAGCTGACAAGTCCAGGACTCAAACTATAGTCAGCCATGTCAGAGTCCAGAGTCTTATTCACCATGCCACCTGCCGACTCTCACACTTTGTTAAGTTAATGTAAGTCTCCTAATTCCACTAGACTGAGCTTCTTAAGAGAAAGAACTTTATCTACTTCATCTGTTTAATCAGACCTAGCACTGGGAGGTATAATAATTAGTTCTTGTTTGCTGAATTTTTTTTTTTTTCTAAACTGGAGATATTTTGAATCTTAGAGGCTACAAGTTTCATGTACTTACATTTATTTTGCAAATTATAATAGAGCATATCACAGATTGGTGCAAATGATGAAGTTTCTCTTAGCAACACAGGGCTGTTAACAAGGAGTTTAGGATTTAACAGAGATTGAGCTTCTGTGGAAGCTCTTTAGAACTTTTGAGTATAGATTCGCTTATAGATGCTCACTTCGGAAACGGACTAGGTAAAAGAGAGTAGCCAAAAGGTGTTGCATGCTAGGTTAACGTTAAAACAGTGTTGTCAACACTAAGTTTTCAAATGGAGAGCTAGCACCAATCAGGTAGGCAGAGCAAATCAGAAAATTCAATATAATAGGTGATCATCATGAAGAGATTATAATTATTATATAGCAGCAGTATTTTGCCATTTAACAAATTCCTGGGGTATGACTTCAGGCCCCCTGGAAAAGAACTGGTAAGAAAACAGAGAAATAGGCACCAAAGCAAAATCTAACCTTGGAATCATGAGCACACAGAATTAAACAAAACTGAGACTCCAAAGCAACATTAAAACCTGGAGGTACTATCTATTGTAGGTCTCTTTAGCAGCCTAGGGAACATAGGGTGGTGGTATAGCTCTGCCAGCAGTGACTAATGCTAGACCCTAAGAGATGAGTAGATAAGGCTATTTAAAACTGGATTTCTTTTTACTAGAAATCTTCCATAAGTCTGATCACTTTGGCTAGAAAGAAGAAAATGAGAGAAGTGTGGGATACAAAACTGATGATGTAGGATTGCTTGATTCCCTTTATAGTCCCTAGGGATTTTTGGATTTGGGACTGTGAAGCTATAGAATACATTGTAGGTTTTCAGTAAAATACTTTGAATACATAAATAATGAAGATGGCCACTCAGATCTCTTGCGTTTATTAATACAACCTGGTTTAAATTGTGTGAATTACTCAGAATCTCCTTTATAAGAATAGTAATTGGTTAATTTAATATCTCAAATATGAAATCTGCAGGTTAAGTTACCAATCTGAGTTACAGATTTTATTAGTGGTGTTTTTGTTCACTAGTTTAATGCTCCACTCAGTATATAACTGTTAAATAGATTTTGTTGTTGAGTGTTATTGATTAACTTTGTTAAGTAGGTGTTTTTCTGAGGACTATTAAGGGTACACTCATGTACTAACTGCTATGAGAGCTGTTTAAAAGTATAAGATATATTCCTCGCCATTAAGGATCTTAAGGTAGCTAACTTACAGATATTTAGGTAACTGTTACCAGCCAGTGAATGAAGGATGAAACAAGTGAAGTTTAAGAAGAAAATAATTATAACTGAACATCTGAGCTAAATGATTGCAGCATAGTTATTATTAACATTTTCAAAACATTCTCTAACATTTTCCTATTTTTAACAGGAAACTGTTGAAAAAATAAGTATTATGGGGCCAGCAGATGGCATAGTGGTTATGTCTTTGCACTCTCACATGCTCAAACACAATTTGAGCTCTGGACCTAGTGGTTTGAAACTCTTGTTGGGCTTGTGTGCATGTGTGCCCAAGATCTTGGGAGTAGAATGGAGGAGAAGGGATTGCAGCATGGCCATCCCCTTGGGGTGATTTCGCACTTTCCCTCTTACTGTGTGTCTCTCTCTCTCTGTGGTGAATGCACACACCCCAAGGCAAAAACTTCTAAAAAAAGAAGTATTAATATTTCACATTTTAATTAGAAAAAGTGACCTTTTTTTAAATTAGAGGTGTTATTAGACCTCTAATAAATTAATTTTTCCAACAGAAAATTATTGTAGATTTCTAATGAAGCTAGAGCAGTAAAAATTCTATAAATAATTATTTACTATATTTAAGATAGGTTCAATTAAAAATATACATTTTAGAATGTTGTTTTATATTTTTGGTAAAAGCAGTGTTCTTGGTTAAGTCTGTGTGCTGTATGTTCATTATGACATTGTAAGCCAGATTATTAGATCCATGTTGATTTAATGGGAACAGTGCCATCTGCTGAATCACTAACATACTATACCATCTATTATTTCCTGAGAAACAAAGAGAGGAAAATATATGTTTATTCAGTTATTTTTATTTCTTATTTATTTTTAAATTTAATTACTTCTTTATTCAGTCTCAAAAGGAATTTAATGAAAGACTATGAGTAAGCAGGTGCTTTGATTCTAAAAATTTCCTTGGTTGGAAATAGCAGTAGATTTGGAACTTTACATTTTCTCTCTAGTACAATAAGCAGATTAAATTCTATCAAAGCCTACTCAAACTTCTTACAGTATATATCACTTTATTCATCATTATTCCATGTTTTCTTACTTTTTCATTCCCTATTCCTCAAGTAAATCTTCTCTGCTTCCTATGTCAAATCATTGTAAATAATAGGTTGAATTCTTGTCTTTTCAACTCAGGATAATTAAATGAATTATAAAAATTATAGTGCTCTTTTATCATTACTTAAACTCATAACATGCTTACAAACATATAGTATTTTCCCTGGAAAAGATCTTCTAAAAAATACATATTTCAAGAATAAAAAAAGTTGAGCAAAATATATTGTGCTCTATATTTAACCAAATTCAAATAACATTCAGCGCATGAAATAATTTATAATTTATTTTTGTGCTTGTGGTTCTTCATTTAGTAATGGTAAATGAATATGATGAGGGTCAGAAGGTGACATGGTGGTGAAAGCTCTGGACCTCCCACATGACCAACTGTGGTTCGTGTCCTGAATCTGATGTCTTGCTTTCTCACTTCCCATCTCTCTCTGTCTGTCTCTGGTGAGTGCATGTGTCCTATAGAAACTGTAAAAAAAAATACATAAATAGAGACCAACAGTTGGTGTAATGGCTATGTCGCTGGACTCGACCGCAGTTCGAGTCCCGGACCCGGTGGCTTAAACTCTTGGGCATGTGTGCCCAAGTGATTTTTGTTTTCTGTTTCCCTGTCTCTCTGGCAAGTACACATGCCCTATAGCAAAAACCTCCCCCCAAATTAATTAATTAATTAATTAAATAAAATAATTCTTTCAAAACAAATTTAGTGGAAGAGATGTTTGCTATAGGACTTGTACACTTGCTCTAGAGATAGTGAGAGATGGTGAGAAAGAAAGTGAGAAATCACCTCTCATTGAGCAGAGGTCCCTTCTCCACTCTCTTCTGGGAATTTTGAGCATGTGCATGTGCTTGCGCGCGCGCACACACACACACCCTAATGTTTTTTAACATCCAGGACTGAACTACGGTTGGCCATGTGAGAATTCAGCACCTTAACCACTATGCCATCTGCTGGCCCTAAAAAAATACTATTAATAAATGATGAGTTATATTTAAACATTACTTCTAATAGATACAAACTCTAAATAATAAAATAAATCTTCTCTTTCAAGAACAAAATCTGTTTCCCCATGCTCCAGTAAATTTGTTGGTATCTCAGAGAATTGGTTATATACAACTGATAGGGAAAACTCACTATCATTATTACATTGAATTAAAATATAGTACATATTATTTTTCTTTTCCCAGTCACTTTTCCTGTTCTTTGACAGACCCCCCCCCCCCCTTTCTTCCTAAACAAACAAATTACTGTCCAGGTCTTTTAAAATTAATTTAATTTTAGCTGACAAATAAAAATTGTATATACTTGGGGCCATGCCTCAAAAATCTTTTGTAGATCCTTTTTTCTCCGTTCTAGTCTTATCTTCCTTTATTTATTTATTTATTTTAGTATGCTTTGGTTCCTTATTCCTTATCCTTTTTTATCTAGTACTGTTTTTTCTTTGTGGTTACCATAAGGCTTGCATAAAATGTCTTACTATAATCTATTACTTTAAACTCATAATGGCTCAACTTTGACTGCATATTAATACTGTATACTTTAACTTCTTCACATTTTGTTGTTGGTGTCACAATTTACATCTTTTATATATAATGCGTCCATCTTTTCTTTTTCCATTTAAAAAAAATAATAGGAATCATGAGTGTACACACAAGAAAAGGAGATAGAGTGCACCCTCAATAGGATCTTGTGACATAATAATTCATTTTCCTCACTCTTCCAGCTCCTCAGGATTCTGGGCACCTGTGTGCAAGCCTAGTACATTTTTCAGGCAACTTGTTATCCAACCCAGAGTTGCCCTTTGGTTTCCATTACTGCAGAGTGATAGCACCTGGTCCTAGAGAGTTCTTTAAGAAATTACTGTGGGAGCAGCAGGTGGCATGGTGGTTAAGGCAGTGGGACTCCCACATGGTTGATCATGGTTCAAGTCCTGGACCTAGTAGCTTGACAATCACACATGTGCATGTGTGCCCAAGTCTGAGGAGGAGAATGGAGAAGAGGGAATTGTGCTATGTTCATCCCCCCTCCCCCTGGGGGGATGATATCTCACTTTCCCTCCCACTGTCTCTCTGTGTCTGTGTCCTCTGGCGAGTGCATTTGCCCTATGGTAAAAACCTTAAAAAGCAAAGAAATTAGTGTAGCTACCGTTATTTTTTAGTACTTTTAACTTTATAGTAGAGTTAAAAATGATTTATGTATTGCCATTATAGTATTAGAGTATTCTAATTTGACTATATTTCTGTTTTATGGTAAGTTTTGTACTTATATATATTTTCATGTTATTATCATTCTTATTGCTTCTCAGCCTTTTGGCTAAGATCAAGTCTAGTTAGCATGTTTTAGTTTCTCAGGAGAACTGCCTTTAGCATTTCTTATAAGGCAGGTCTAATAGTGATGAATGTTCACAGTTTTTGTTTATATAGGAAAGTATTTAAGTTGTCTTCATTTTTGAAGGACACCTGTGTAGGTTATAGTGTTCTTGGTTGGCACTTTTTTCTTTTTCCTAATGCTTTGAAATGTATCATCATACTCTCTTCTGACCTACAAGATTTCTGCTAAGAAAACCACTGATAGTTTTTTTACAGTTCTTTTGTATGTGATAAGCTTCTTTTTCTTGTACTTTAAAAAAAAATTGTTTTTTGACATTTGAAAATTTGACTAAAGTATGTGTCAATCATTTTGAATTTGAATTTCTTTAGGATCGTTTACTATTGCTTTATTTTGTTCCTCTGGCTTCACCTCCCTCCCCCCATTATTCGTGACCTGTGTGACCTTGGGCTGATGGCTACACATTTGAAGAAGTAGGTAGGGTCCTCTGTCAGACTTTCCAGACTAGCTTCTGCAAGGAAATCCTTCATCAGTCAGCTTGTGTAACGGTTCTGGTTGGTCTTGTTGCTGGAATCTTCAGGTAGGCTGGTGGGGTACTTGGGGCAGCAGTTGAGTAAGCTTGGATTATGGGCCCATGGGAACTGGCCTGGCATGGGATGGGAGAACCAAGCCTGAGTCTGTGGGGGCTGGCTTGGTACTAGAATCTGCAGGCACGGTCCTTGTGATTGGGTGGGTGGGATGGTTCTAGAGCCCGGGACCAATGTAGAAGACTTGAAGCCAACGTCATGGGAATGAGACTGGAACCTGAATTCATAGTGGCTGACCTGCCTCTAAGGTGTGTCTGGAGCTTTGGTCTGCAGGAGTGGGCCTTAGTCTTAGATCTGCTGGAACCAGCGTGAAGTCTCGGTTCACAAGGGTGGTTTTGGAGCCCAGGTCTCCTTAAGTGGGCCCAACCCTGGGATCTACTAGGCAGGCCTGGACTCTTGGTCTTTAGGAGCCTGGGGGTACAAGAACTCCTTAGAGCCTGAGGCTGGCCTGGTAATGTGGTGGGCCTGGATCATATGTCTGCAGGGCTAGCATGGAGTTTGTGACAACAAGGTTGGCCTGGTGCTGGCTTTGTAGTTTTTAAAGGATGTATACTTCTTTTATAAAGTAAATATTTAGTTCTTTTAACACTTTTGATATAAATATAGATTTTTCAGGAGAGAAATAGTATGGTGTAATGCTAGAGGGGTGGACTCAGCCACTCAGTTGAAAGTCCTTAATTAATTCACTATAATAAATCTCTCTGTGCCTATTTTCTTACCTTGAAAATGTATGTAATTATGCCAGCTATATCTACATAAGAAGGATTTCAAGAATAGGAGGCTAAAAGATTTACCTTAAATTTTTATCACAGGAGTATTTTCTATGTACAGTCTAAGACTATCCATGGAACTTGGTAGGGTGAACAGCTTTTTTTAGGGGAAGGGGGTTTTTGTTTGTTTGTTTGTTTGTTTTTTAGATTTATTTTTGCTATAGGGCGCCTGCTCTCACCAAAGAGACAAAGAGACAGAAAGTGAGAAATCAGCCCCCTGAGGGATGGCCACATCGCAATCCCTTCTCCTCCATTCTTGTCTTGGAATTTTGGACACACACACACATGCACCTGGCATGAATTTTAAGCTGCCAAGTCAGGAAGTCAGACCACAGTTGACTATGTGGGAATCCAGCAATGTAACCATTATGTCATCTGCTAGTCCCAAGGGCGAGCAGTTTTGATGTAGATAAAAGGAAGAAAATACCTTTATGCCAACAGAATAATACATTTATGTAGTTAGAACTAGTATGTATTCTTAGAGAATGCAGCCTGTCATCCTCTTCCTATATTAAAGTACTTAAAGAGTGAATTGTTTTAAAATCCCTCTTCTCTGTAAAATGAATTCTAACCATTTAAGTAATTCATAATTTGAAATAGTATTATTCAGTTTAATTCTTCCCAGTTATTCTAATTTTTAAGGACATGGGTTGCCACATTTCTCTCTTAAATCAATTACTGTGTCTTTTAATACACTTTCACTTTTGATGAAGAATTGGACATCCATATAACTACTGAAATTTAAAAAAAATAGTCTATAGCAGTGCTTCTGAAATTTTCATTTCCATATAACTTCATAGGAATTTTGTTGAAGTGCAAATTCTGACTCAGTAGCTCTAGGTATAGAACCTGAGAATCTTACTCTCAGAGGGTGCTGTTACTAGTTATAGACTATACTTGAAAGTGGCATAGGACTTAAAATACGGTAGTATAGTAGGCTAGCACTAAATTTTAGAGGAGGAGGAACTTTACAAAATTAATCATCTAAAAAAGTATCTTTACTCTTTAAAGATGACAATATTAAAACTAAGAAAATTTAACCATCTTGATAAGGTCATCATAGTTAGTAGTAGAGCCATGGAAATGCCATCTTATCCTAATTACAGTATCTGTATACTGTGCTACACCAGTACTTCTCAAACTTCAGTTTTTTTATATATACCATGGGGACTATTCAGATAAATCTATGTATAGAACCAAAAGTCCCTAGGAATGCCATGTTACAATTGTTCCTTTTTTAAGTAATCAAGGATATTATTAAATTATGGTAAGGTTTGTCAAACAAGGTCTCAGTGATATCTGTACATCTACACTAAGGAACAATGAATAACATATACAAATCATCCACCAGAATTTCAGAAATTCTTTTCCCTGCTGTTTTCACAAATCTTTTCCTAAGATGTTCTGGAGAGAGAGAGAGACTTGTCTGTTTCATTACTAAATAAAGCCAAATAAAGAAATAAAGGGATTTTGCATGGAGAGAGATCTAATAGGATTTCACTTTGGAGAGAATTATGACTATATTTCACCATAGGACCCACAATGCGGATCCTAGGAAATGTTATGTATAATTCCTCTGTACTCTCTGTCCCTAATTACTGAAGGAGTAATACCATATATGAAACCAAGGCCCTTTGGACAGATGAAGAGTCTTGTTTTCAGAGGGCTGAAAGTAAAGTATGTAAATATTAAGATATTCCATTTGAATCAAAATAAAAGAAGAATGAGTCTCTCTGACTCATCTGTCCTATAATTTATATTTTATTGTGATTGAAATAATTTAACACAGTCTGAACAAGAGAAGGAAGACATCACTAATTTTGGCAGACCTTAAAATAGTATACCAACTCTCTAATGTTAGCCATTTTTAATCATCTCCCTTTTTAAACAAAAATAGATAAATAATACCATTATATCATTACAGAACATGGGAAAAATTATAATTTGCCATAAGTAAAAGATAACAGTAAATACACATGTTGTTAAATCTGCTAGAGGATATTGCCCATAGAATGTTTTGAATATGAGCCCCTCTATTATAAAGGGAGAATGATAAGTCTTCAAGAACCGTTAAGGGCATATGTTTATGGATGTAATGAAAAAGACTGAAAGAGAATTTAAAAGGGGAAAGCTTTCTATGTGATTTGATGCTATTTAATGCTCTGTCCATGTATTCCCTAACATCACTCTCAATATCTGAATGTCACATACTTTGAGAAATAGTATACCATACCATGTTGTTCCTTAATCAATATTCCCCTATCCATAGGCACTTAAAGATATGTTTAAGGGGGGATAGTTGGTGGCGTGGTGGATAAGGCACCTGACTCCTACATGGCCAACTGTGGTTCGAGTCTCAGACCTGGCGACTTTATAACCTTCTCTCTCTATCTCTCTCTCTCTGTCTGTCTCTCTCTCTGGTAAATTTAAATAATAATAATAATAAATAAAATTAAATAAATAAATAATTTTTAAAAGGTATGTTTAAGTGAACTGAAAATATAAGTTATTAAACCAGGCAATTTATTCTGAATTATAGACTTGTTAGAGTTGAACAAAAACCATGAGATTACCTACTACTTAAACTCACTCATTTAAGGATGTAAAAATGAAGGACCCAAAACAATAGATGAGTAGCCTAATATAAAGTTTTGTTTTCAATGATGCTGAGATTTTTAAATTGCCAATCTGATAGCTCTCTGAAGCTTGTTGTCAAATGAATGGCTTAAGGCAAATGAATCTTGTTGGCATTTTGGCATTTTACTTAAGATCAGTCAGAAAGACAGTGGTTTGGTAATGAGATAGAATGGAAGGGTTATATACATTTAGAAAGAATAAATCTGCCCCCAAATACTTCAGAAGAGGTAGAAAGAGAAAAGTTAGGCTGGTAAAGATACTTGGCTAGAGTTCCACCCGTATTTTTTAGATTCTCCAAGGTTAAAGGATAGAGAGGCAGTAAAGTGGCTATATTTGGAACCTGCCTTAAGTGAGAATCTTTTAAACTTCTTTTACCATTACAGAATTATTTCATATGTTACTAATTATGCCTGATATCAAATGTTTGTTGACTTCACTGTTTTTTTTTTTTCTAAAGTTCCACTCTTCTGTATGAGTTTAGTGGAAGTATATTCAGTCCTCTGTATCTGCAGATTCCTTATCTGTAGTTTCAACCAACCATGGACTCCTTATCTGTAGTTTCAACCAACCATGGACCAAAAAACTTTGTGTTATTACTGATGTGTACTATTTAATAAAACCTACCACACTTTTTCTTTTTCTTTTAGAAGTTTCTGCTATAGGGTGAGTGTGCGCGCCAGAAAGACAGAGAGACAGAAAGTGAGAAATCACCTCCCAGGGGGGATAGCCATGCCACAATCCCTTCTCCTCTGTTCTCCTCTCGGGATCTTGGGCATGCACGCACACATGCCCAGCATGAGTTTAAGCCACTGGGTCTGGGACTCGAACTGCAGTCAACTACATGGGAGTCCAGCGACATAGTCATCACACCATCTGCTGGTCCTCTTACCTTGCTTTAATAGTAAAATTTAAGGCCTTTTCTAGCCTATACAAAAATATGAAAACTTGACAAATAATGTAGAGTCAGCTTCCTCAGCAGGTGAGTTTAGAAGATGAATTGGCAACATGATTATGTATGAAAATTAAGAGTTGTTTGGTTTGCAAATGATATAATCTGCTATGATTTAGATAATAATTTGTCCCCCCAAGTGTTCATATGTTGTCATTTGGTCCCTGATACAATGGTTTTGGAGGGTAGTGAGACCTTCCTAAAGGGAAGGAACCATCGGATTGTCTAGAAGCATGGCTAGACAGAGCAAGCAGAAAAGTCTGTTTCCTCTCCCCTACCCCCCCTTCCTTTTTCTTTCTCTCCACCTATGCTGGCCTCCCTTCCAGCTTTTGTCAGCCATGTTATGATGCTGATCCCACACTTTTGGTCTTTCTAGCCACCAGAATCATGAGCCAAAAACCTCTATTTTTTATAAATCATCCAGTTTCAGATATTTTTGTTTAGTAACACAATAATAAAACAGGACATTGGTTCAGTGTGCAGAGTGTGTTACTATACAGGTACCTGAAAATATGTATGTGGCTTTGGGATTGGGTAAAAAGCAGATGTTATAAGAGTTTGGAGAAATAGGCCATGAAAATTCTAGATTCTGGTGAAGGTTTGTAAGAGAAATCGTTTATAAATGAACTGAAACATTTCAAAAAGTTGGTTAAAAAGGTGTGACCACAATGCTGATAAGGATATGGACAGTAAAGGTTATTATGAGAAGGTGTCAGATAGAAATGAGGAAATTATTGGGTATTGGAGAAACGCCAGTATTATAAAGTGGCAAAGAATGTGAATTATTTGTGTTCATGTCCTAAGATGTTATAGAAGGCCAAATTTAATACTTATAATCTAGCAGAAGAAGTTTCTAAATAGCAAGTGCTCAGGTTATTGGTTGTCTAACTGAATTTAGTGAAATTTGGGTGAAAGGGGAGCAGACAGGAAAATTTGAAAAATTCACAACTTGACCATGTAAAGAATAAAAATAAAAAGCATATTTGGCAGAGAACACTGAGTGTTGCCAGGCTACCAGTATTAAAGTGATTAGAAAGCCAGATGATAATATTGACAATGGGAAAAAGACCTCATGTATATCTCAGAGATCTTCAGGGCTACCTCTCCCATCACAAGCCTAGAGGCCTAAGAGCAGAGTGGTTTTCAGCAAAGGGCCAACTATTGGTACACTGCTCTGTGCAGCTCCCTGCATCCCAGTGTAGCACTTGGTTGCTTTAGCCATGATTCAAGGCTCAAGGCACTGTTCAGTGGAGTACAGGCTATAGGTCAAGACAGTGGCAACAGCAGCATCCAAGGCAACTTGGGGCTACATGTGGTGATAATTCTTCAGGAGTGTAGAAGGCAAGAGTATGGCAGCATGGCAGTCTGTATCTAGATTTCAAAGGATGTATTTAAAAGCCTGGGAGTGTAAGTAGATACTTGCCCCAGGGACAGAGCCACTGAAAGCCTTCACCAGGGCAGTACCAAATGGAAGTGTGAGGTAAGAGAGGAGAGAACCCACCACAAGGGCTATGCCTAGTGGAGCCACAGGGACAGGACTACCCTTAAGATCTCAGAATTGTAGAGCTGCTGGGAACATGTGGTGACCACCTGGGAAAGCTATAGGCCCTAGACTCCCAAGTACAAGTAGCTATGTTGTCTGCGACCAGCAAAGCCACAGGGTCAGACCTGCCCAGGGTATTGGGGCCCATCTTCCACTTGGGGATATAAGGCACAGTGTCAAAAAAGATTGTTCTTAATCTTTAAGATCTAATGTCTGCCTTTGGGGTTTCAAACTTGCTTGGGACCTGTTATTCCTTTCTTTTTGTGGAATGGAAATTTCTACTCTTACGCCAGCCCTACTATTACATCTGGGAAGTTGCTAAAGTGTTTTCTTGATTTAGCCAGCTTTGTGCAGTGGCAGTATCGTAGCCAATGAGGTTTATCCGAGGCGCGATTATTGCTAATTGATTTATAGGCTTATAGCTGAGAGTTTACCTAAATTTCTGATAAGATTTAGGATTTGGAATTTTGGGTTGGTGCTTGCAGAAACTAATACTTTCAGGACTATTGAGATTTATGTGGGAAAAAAAAGAACTTTGGGGGTTAGAGGTAGAATGAAAGGTTCATACATTACAATTTAGTCCCTAGTATAATGACTGGGAGGTGGCTTAGAGATGGGGCATAATGGGAAATTCTATCCATTTGGCTGAGTGCATGGAAGGAACAAACAGAAGTAGAGAGTGTTTTCTATTCATTCCCACCCTCTCCCAATGTATGTGCATGCCTTCCTCTCTGCTTCTATCAGCCATGTTGTAATGCCGACCCCACACCTTTGTAATTTCTAGCACTAGAATTGTGAGCCAGATAAGCCTCTCTCCTTTTTTTTTTTTTAAGAATTACTTAATTTATTATTATTATAATTTTAAATTTACTATAGGGTATGTGTGCTCACTAGAGAAAGACACACACACACACACACACACACACACACACACACAGAGAGAGAGAGAGAGAGAGAGAGAGAGAGAAAGCCACCAGATGTGGGACTGAATCTGTGTTCAGCCATGTGGTAGTACAGTGCCTTAACCATCGTGCCACCTGCTGGCCCCAAACCTCTGTTCTTTACAAATCATTAAGTCTTAAGTATTTCTGTTTAGTGATACAATAATGGAATAATTTATTACCCAAAATTTAAAGAGGAAAGGTCGTAGAATTAAGGTTATTATAAAATATCAAGTTGTCTCAGAAACCATCAAACAGCAAGAATGAAAACAAAAAAGCAATCAGCTAGACAGATTCAGGACCAGATCAGAAACATAGGAAACTAGAACTTAGAAATCAGACCATTGAGACTGTCTTTTTCTGTAGTTTCTTTGTGTGTGTGTGTGTGTGTGTGTGTGTGTGTGTTTCCTTTGTGACTGAACCTAATTCTATCTGACTAAAGTGTTTATTTGTCTATATATGGTATGGGGGTGGGAGGGTGGGTATTATTTTTATCAGCATTGAACTCCTAGCCATTGCAGTATTTATTACTAATAGTGAGTGGAATAGGGTATTATGGTTGGCTTTACATGGGTTAAATCTTCAACCCTATAACCGAGGATAGAATATTGTGTTTGGTAGCCTCATCAAAAGCCCAATGGGAAGAGAAATGTTAGCAAACGGCAGAAGAGGATGTTACAGCACTTATCTTCTTGCAGAAACATCAGTTTGAACAACTATCTGCACACAAAAATGCCTTCACAAGAGCTAAGGAAATCAGATAATATAATCCCTTTATGTAGGACATAAATAAAAGAGACATTGAAGAAGGTAGGAAGGACATTTTAACATTTCCTATGACACCTCTCTAACAACTCTAGCAGCACAAATGCAGAAAGTAATACCCTTCATGTGGGGGAAGGAGAAGGAAAAGAGCACTGGATTTTGCCTTGGATCCCCAATACCAGGCCTGCCCTAGTATAAAGCAATCTCAGGAAGACTCTCAAGAGTTCCAGACTTCAGACCAGTAAACTAGTCCCACACCAGTGCCAGGCCTGCACCAAGATCCCACGTTGATCCTACCCAAGTGCTGACCGAGGAACCAGGACAGTATGCCTGAGGACTGTCAGTAAACCTGCCTCCACACCATGAAGATAAACTGCCTAGAATCTCTGGACAGGATGACTAGTAAAGGGCTTTCCCAATTGAAGCAACTCTGTAAACTTCAAATGCATGTATGCCAATGTATAGCTATAAGGATTGGCAAATAATCAGAAAAAAATGAGGCCACCACCGGAAAAAAAAGAAAGGGGGAAAAACCCCCACAGTACTAGTAACTGACCACATAGAAATTCAGATTTATGAACTTCCTAACAAAGAATTAAAAAGTAATTTACTTGAAGCTCAGTGAACTATGAGAAAACAGTCACCTAAGAAAACTTATGAATAAAACAAGTGGGACCAGCAGATGGCGTAGTGATTATGTCACTGGACTCCCACATACATGGCTGACCGCTCTTTGAGTCTAGGATCTGATGGCTTCAAAATCACCTCAGACACATGTGTGTTCCTAAGATCCTGGTAGGAGAATGGAGGAGAAAGGCGTGCACGTGCCCCAGGGCAAAAACCTCTAAAAGATTAAAATAAAACAATAAGTTAACCAAAGATATAGAAAAACAAACCAAACAAAAACAAAAAAGAAAGAAATTCTGGATTGGTTCTAGCCCTGTGGCCTAGTGGTTGAGGGAGCTAGATCACACATAGCCAGCTGCTTGGTTTGCCATATTTGGCAGCTTGAAAATTACACTTAACGCACACGCGCGCGTGTGTGTGTGCACGTGCATGCGCCTCAAGTGTGTGTATGTGTGTGTGTGCACGTGCATGCGCCTCAAGTCCTGAAAGATAGACGAATGTAGGAGAAGGGACTACAGACCATGCACTATTGGAGGGGATGTCCTTTTTCTTTTTCTTTCCTTTTCTGTCTCTCTGGCTAGTGCACATGCACTGTGGCAATTAAAAAAAAAAAAATTCTGGAGCGGAAGAACACAATATTTGAATGTGTACAACATAAGGTAATGTTCAATGTAAAATGAGATGTGTATGTCTGTGTCCTATATCTGATTATTGCACCCTGTATGCATGCTTTGGAAAACTCTACTACACAAAGATGTATAATTATATGTAAACCAGAAATAACAATCTTTTAAAAACTAAAGAAAGAATAAAATCTACATTTTAAAGCAAACCCAAAAAATGAACTTAAAATTTCTTTAGAGAGTTTCAATGGAAGACTTTATCAAGCAGAAGAAAGAATTAGTGAGCCTAAAGACAGATCATGAGGAATTACCTAGTCAGAAGAATAAAAATAAAAAAAAGAATGAAAAAAAGAGTTCAACTTCAAGTGAAAATATACATATATATGTAATATAGTTTCTCTATATATATATATATATATATATATATATATAGTTTACAAGAGCTCCAGAATGAACTGAGAAAGAGAAAAGAACAATTAGTATATTTAAAGAAATAAGGCCAGAAAATTTCCAAAATTTGGGGGAAAATGTAAGTATGCAGGAACAGGAAACCTGAAGATTTCTAATCAGGTTTGATCCAGATAAGACCACAACAAGACATCATAGTCAAACTCTTAAAATCAGAGACAAAGAGAGGATTCCAAAAGCAGCAAGAGAAAAAAGAAGCTAGCACATAAAAGGGAATTCCAATAAAGCAATCAGCAGATTTCTCAATAGAACACTTACAGGTCAAGATAGAGTGTGATGGCATATTAAAAGTGAAAAAAAAAAAAACTGCCAGCCAAAAGTAACAAGGCAAGTCTCTTCTTCAGTAATCAAAGAGAAATAAAAACTTTCCCACACAAGTAAAAGGTGAGGTAGCTCAGCACTAGATCTGCCTTTTAAGAAATGCTAAATGTGAGGCCAGCAGGTGGTCGTGAAGGGTGCTGGACTTCCACATGGGCGATCAAGGTTCAAGTCCTGGACCTGGAGGCTTGCTTTCTCACTCCCCACTCCCCCTTACTCTCTCACTCTGTTCTTCCCTGGCCAAATTTAAATAAATAAAGTTAAATAAAAATAATTATTAAAAAAATTATTAAAATAAAAAAGAAATGCTAAAGGGAGTTCTTCAAGCTGAAAGAGAAAAGGATGCTAATTAGTACATGAAAACCTATGAAAGTGTAAAACTCACTGGTAGAAATACCTAAGCAAATTTAGAATAATACCATAGTAGTGATGTGCAAATCAATTATATATTTAGTATGAAGGTTAGAAATAAAAAATAAATAGGTACAAATAAATGGAAATATATCCTGTGCTCATGAATTAGAAAATTAATATTTTTAAGTCCATACTTCATGAAGTGATGTATGGATTTAATCCAATCTTATCAAAATTCCAACAGCATTTGACACAGAAATATAAAAATGAATCCTAAAATTTGTGTGGAACCTCAAAGACCCCAAATAGACAATGCAATCTTGAGTAAAAAACACAAAACTGGAGGTATCATACTACTTGATTTGAAATTTACAAAACTGTAGTAATCAAAACAGCATGGTTCCAGCACAAACCATCCCCCCAAAAAAGCCAAAAATAAACAATGGTGAAAGGGCAGTCTTCAGTAAATGATGCTGAGAATACTGGCTATTTTCATGCAAAAGAATTAAATTAGTCTTTCATGTCACACTATATAGGGTTACTTCAAAGGTTTGTAGAAGTTTCAACCTAGTGAGGAAATCAGTAGCAAATTGAACTGTAGTGTAGGAAGTCACATGGCAGACCACAGGTTCAGATTTCTGGGTTGACCTGAAAACACACTGTGTGTGTATGTGCACCCATGCCTAAGATCCTGCAGAGCTGAAAGGCTGGACAAGGGGTATTGTAGTGTGACAAGGTCCTGTCATTTCTCTCTCTCATACTCTGTCATGAATAAAAATTTTTTAAATAATTTAGAAAGGTTTTAAAAATTGTGGATACATCATTTTAATATGTTTATTTTTATGCCAAAAAAAAAAAATGAAAGAAAAGAAATTGAAGTTGATGGGACCAGCAGGTGGCATGTTGATTAAGGTGTTGGACTCCCACATGGCTGATCACAGTTCGAATCCAGGACCCAGCAGCTTGAAAATCATGCCGGGTGCATGTGGGTGCATGTGGGTGCATGCCAGAAATCCCAAGAAGAGAATGGAAAAGAGATTGTGGCATGGCTATCTCCTTGTAGAGTGATTTCTCACTTTCCCTTTCTCCATCCCTCTCTCTGTCCCTCTCCAGCAACTACACACTCTGTGGCAAAAAAATTGAAATTGATATATAGTTTTTTGATACTACACATTTTTACAAACTTTTTGAAGACCTGTACAAAAATCAAGTCAAATTGGATTAAAGATTTAAACATTAGGTTGAGACTATAAAACTATTAGACCAAGATACAGGACAGAACCTTTTTGACAATGACTTTTTGGATATGCTTTCAAAAGCATAGGTAAGAAAAAAATAGAAAAATAGGATCATATCAAACTAGAACCTGAGTTTATTTGATGCAAGAAAAAAATTTGAAATGGATGCATTTTTTAAAAGAATTATTTTATTCATTTGTTTATTTCAATTTGACCAGAGAGGGTCAGAGAGAGAGGGAGAGATAGAGAAAGTGAGAAAGCAAGCCACTAGGTTCAAGACTCGAACCATTGTCCGCCATGTGGGATCCCAGTGCCTTTAACCACTATGCCACCTGCCGGTCCCAAAATGGATGCATTTTTTGGTTTTTAAAATTTCTTACTTACACTTAATTTTTATGAGTATTCATGGGGTACAGTGTGGTTTTTCAAAGCATACATACAGTGTGTGATAATTCAATCAATAATATTACCATGATTATCATCAACAAAGAACACTGCATTATGTTGGGCACCTTTGATATTTTGTTTTACTAGTTTCTGTTTTCTTTTTTTTTTCAGGGGGGAAGATTGTGTTTGCCTCTGTGTGTGTGTGTGTGTGTGTGTGTGTGTGTGTGTGTGTGTGTGTGTTTAGTTGAGGGTTTTGCATCTGCATTTGTAATATTGGTCTAAAGTTTAACTTTTTTTTGTTGTGTCCTTGACTTCTTTTGATATCAAGATGATGGCGGGTGACTTCCTAAAATGAGTTTGGAAGGGTTCTTTCCATTTGGATCTTTAGAAATTGTTTGAAGAGAATTGGTATTAATGCTTTCTTAAAAGTTTTGTATAATTCATCAGTGAAGTCACTGGAATCTTGGCTTTTCTTTGTTGGGAGAATTATTACTGATTCAATCTCATTGCTTGTTAGGGTCTGTTTAGGCATTCTATTTCTTCCTCATTCAATCTATGTATATATTATATGTGTCCAGAAATTTGTCCATTTCCTCTGGTTGTTCCAATTTGTTCACATGTAGTTGCTCATCATATTTCATAGTAATCTTTTGTATTTCTGTAATGTCTGTTGTAATATCATCAGTTTTTCATTTTTGATTTTATCTGGATCCATCCTCTGTTTTTCTTAATCTAGCTAATAGTTTGTTAATTTTGTTTATCCTCTCAAAAAACTAGCTTTTTTGTTTCATCAATTTTTTTTGTATTGTTCTTTAATTCTCTATTTCTACTCCAATATTATTTCCTTTCCTGTATTACTTTTTTAATTCTTTCTTTTCCAGTTCTTTGGGGATGCATCTTTATGTTATTTTTTTTTGGCCATGTTTCTATTTTTTCTTATGAACACTAATTGCTTTAAACTTCCCCTATGAGTACTACTTTTGCTGTATCCTAAAGATTTTGGAGAGTTGTGGTTTCATTAACATTTGTTTCAAGAAAAATTTAAATTTCATTCTTAGTTTCTTTAGTAGTTTCAAAGCTGTTCAGAAGTAAATTGTTTAGTTTCCATGTATTTGTGGATTTTCAGAAGCTTGCTCTTTTTTTATTCCACGTTTGATCCTATTGTGGTCAGAAAAAACGCTATATATGATTTCTTTTAAAATTTTAAAGGCTTGGGACCAGCAGTTACAGTAATGGCTATGTTGCTGAACTCCCATGTAGTCACCCATAGTTCGAGTCCCAGACCCGGTGGCTTAAACTCAAGCCAGGTGTGTGTGCGTGCTTGCCCAAGATCTGAGAGGAGAGTGGAAGAGAAGGTATTGCGGCATGGCCATCCCCCCTGGAGGGTGATTTCTCGCTTTCTATCCCTCTGACTCTCTCTCGTTCTGGCGAGCACATGTGCCCTATAGCAAAACACCTCTAAAAAAAATTTTTTAAAAGGCTTATTTTGTGCCCTGTTATGTGGTTAGTCTTCAAAATTTTTCCATGCTAGACTGAGAAGAGTGTGTATTTTGTAGTTGTTATGTAAAATGTTCTATATATATGTCAAGTCTATTTGGTTTATGATATCATTTAAGTCCTGTATCTTTTTTTTCTGTGTAGGTAACCTGTTCACTGAGAGTAGTGTTTTTAAATCCCCACCAATTAGTATGCTGCATTCTCTCTCCCTTTGGGTCTAGGGGTCTTTTCTTTTCTTTTCTTTTTTTTTTCTGTTGTATTTGGGTGTTCTGATGTTGGGTACTTAAATATTTCTAATTGTTTTAGCTTCTTGGTGAATTAATCCCTTTAATGCTGCATTTTGGCATAGAAAAATATGTCATGACTTTTCAGACAGCCCAATATATACTGACCTCCTTTGTCTCTTTCACTGATTTTAGCTTGAAGTCTATGATGTCTGATATTAGTATTGATACTTAAACTTCTTTTGTTTGTTATTTGGATGAAATGGACTTTTTTCATTCCTACATGTTCTGTGTATGTCTTTGCCAATGAAATGTTTCTTGTAAGCAACATATAGGGCCTTCTTGTGTGTATTTTTTTTTCATTCAACCAATCTGTGTACTTTAATTGGATAATTTAGTTAATTTATATTCAATGTTATTGATATGTGCAGACTTACACCTACCATTTTGTTACTTTCCTAATTGTTTTGTATTTTCTTATTGCTATTTATCTCCCTTTTCTTTTCTGATGTACTGTTAAACCAGCTCTTTAAGAAATATGTAAATGACTGGTACATTTTTTTTCCTTAGGTTTTTGCCATAGGGTGTGTACAATCATCAGAGGGAGACAGTGAGAGGAAAAGTGAGAAATCACCCCCCAGGGGGGATGGCCATTCCCACAGTACCTTCTTCTTCACTCTCCTCCTGGGATTTAGGGCACACACGCACACGTGCACACCCACCCACCCCCCACACACACAGTGTGATTTTATAGCCACCAGGTCCAGGTCTTGATTCATAGTTGGCCGTGTGAGTGCCTTAACTGCCACACCTTCTTCTGGCCCCACTACATTTTTTTTTCTTTTAATAATGTATATTTTTCCTAAACATTTTTAATATCCCTGACATATCCAGAGGAAATGAAATCGTTATGTCAAAGAATTATCTATACTCTCATGTTTATTGCACCATGAATAGTCAAGATATGGAATTAACCTGTGATCTTTCAATGTAGATAAAGAAAATGTGATATGTATATACAGAGAAATACTATTCTACCTTAAAATAAAGAAACTCTTGGGACCAACAGTTGGCGTCATGGCTGTGTCACTGGACTCCCATGTAGTCAACCGCGATTCAAGTCCTGGACCCGGTAGCTTAAACTCATGCCGGGCGTGTGTGCTTGCATGCCCAAGATCCCGAGAGGATAATGGAGGAAAAGGGATTGTGGTGTGGCCATCCACCCTGAGGAGTGATTTCTCACTTTCTGTCTGTTTGTCTCTCTCTGTCTTTCTGGCAAGTGCATATGCCCTATAGCAAAACCTCCCACCACCACCTCCCCCCCCAAAAAAAAGAAACAAACAAACTATCATTTATGACAACACACAGATTAATGTAGAAGGCATAATGCTAAGTGAAATAAACCGGGCCCAGAAAGAGATGAACTTTATGATTTCACATAAAATGTCAAACTCCTAGAGGCCAACAGGTGGTATGGTGTTTAAGGTGTTGGATTCCCACATGGTTGACTGTGTTTCGGGTCCCCAGACCTAGCAGCTTGCTTTCTTACTTTCCCTCTCTCTCTTTTTCTCTCTCTGATCAAATGAATATATAATAATAATAATAATAATAAAATCATTATTAAAAAAAGTTAAACTCCTAGAAGCAGAGTAGAATGGTGGTTGAGAGGGCATTTGAGGATAGGGGAAGCCGAGATATTAATCAAAGGAAACAACATTTTAGTTAGGATTAATGTTTTCCACATGTATTATATAATGTGGTGAGTATAATGTATAATGATATGTAATTTACTTCAAAATTGCTAAGAGTAGATTTTAAATATCCTCACCCCTTCCAAAGTATATTAGGTAGGTGATGGATATGTTAATTATATAGATGTAATTATTTTTCCATGTGTGCATATACTAAAGCATCATATTGTATACCATAAACATAGAGTTTTTTTTTGTCCAAAAAAGTACTTTGACAAGAAAACAGAATTTAATCCACCGCAAGGGTTTTATATAGTTCCTTACAAAAGAGAAGTGATTTCAAAATTTTAATTTTCTTATAACTTTTAAAAAACAGGTAATGGGACAAGTGAAATATGCCTGTGTTATCAATCTGAGCAGTTAGGAAAGCAAGCAAAGGTACAATTAGTGTTATAGAATCAAGGATTTATTATAGGAATAATACCTTACACAACTGTGGGAGAAACTGCAAGAAATCTGAAAAAAAGGAGATTGAAATGCATAGAAAAGTTACTAATCAGTCTTCTTGAGGCACTATTGTAGGTGGACAAATTTGTGTTTGCAAGGGAATATGGGAAGCTAAGCATTTCAAACTACTGAAGTGGGATCTTAACTTACAGCTGGTGGATTAGTCTATGAAAGGCTGTTGCCTCTGCTTTGTACATACTCTGTAACTATGCTGATCTTTAGAACTAATACTTGTAGCTTTACTTCCATTTTTTAAGTCTTGTGTACATTTATTTCTCTAGACTCCTCTAGAACTGATCAGAGAAGTGGATTCTGGGAAAGTACTGGCTTATTTGAATGGACATTATGAAATTGCAATAATGTGTCTTATGATCTAAGTAAAGAATACACTAAGGATTTGGTCATTGTATTTATATAATTTTAGCAAGGAATATATTGACAAACTCCTTTCATGAATAATTCAGTGAGATTTTGGATGAAACAGCAGTACTTTGGGGATTTTGATGCTAATCATATCTTGGACTTAAAGTTTTCAGTTGTAGTTGTGTTCTTTTCTGTGAAAAGAAAATCTCTTCATTTGATAAATATTGGGAAAGTAATAAAATGGAAATCCCTATACTTTCCAGCCAAAATTTTATTATGAAAATACAGCAAAGTTGAGAGAATTTTGTCTTGAATGTCTATATAGCCACAATCTGGATTCTATTATTAATATCTTATTCTTTTTTCATTGTAGATATCTAGCTATCTGTCCCTCAGTTTGTCTGTTAATCCTTAAATACCACAGACTGGGTAATTTGTAAAGAAAAAAAAATTATTTGGCTTATACTTTTGGAGCCTGGAAAGTCCAAGATGAAGGAGTCACATCTGGTGAGGGCCCACTTTACATATGGTATAATGGCAGAAGGGTAAGAAAGCAAATGAGAGAGAGGAAGGAGGGAGGCTGGAATTTATCCTTAATCAGGAGCTCATTCTCCTGACTAAACCACTCCCATGATGATGGTATTAATCTACTAATCAGCTCTTATTGGTCCCACTTCATACTGTTGCAATGGCAGTTAATTTTCTAACAGTAGAACATTGGAGGACATATTGAAATCATAGCATTCATCTTATTTTTGATGCATAGTAAATGGCAGGTATCTGTATGCTTCTCCTAAATACTTTAGGATGCATATTATTAACTAGAATTCAGTATTGATTTGTAGATTTTTTTTTTCCTTTTGGTAGAAAATTAACATACAGTGAAATAAACACCTCAAGCCTTTCTCTGAATTTTGACAGATGCTTTTATCTGTGTAGTTAAAATTTATATCAAGATATGGAGCAATATTACCATGCTGAAAAGTTCACCTATGTTTCTTCTTCTTTTTTTTTTTTTTTTTTTTGAGAGGTTTTCGCTATAGGGTGCGTGCGCTCGCCAGACAGAGAGAGAGACATAGAAACAGAAAGCGAGAAATCACCCCCCAGAGGGGATGGTCATGCTGCAAGCCGTTCTCCTCCTCCATTCTCCTCTTGGGATCTTGGGCACGCACACACACGCGCCTGGCATGAGTTTTAAGCCACGGGGTGCGGGACACGAACCACGGTCGACTACGTGGGAGTCCAGCGACATATAGACATTACGCTAACTGCTGGTTCCCCACCTATGTTTCTTCTTAATCAAACCTAATATCCATACTTAAAAGGCAACTATTACTCTGATTTTTTCCTACTGTAGATAGGTTTCACCTGCCCTAGAATTTCATTAACAAGTAATTATTACAGAATACTCTCTTGTGTGAAACTTCATTCACTCAGTGTAATGTTTTCAAGACTCAACCATGTTGTTATATATGTCTATCATTTTGGTCTTTTTTAATTCTTGAATAGTCTTTCATTGTAGGAATATGAGAATTTGTTTTTCTGTTTTCCTATTAATGGACATCTTGGGCTTTTTCCAGATTATGACTAAAGGAACATCTTTGGGGACCAACAGATGGTATAATAGTTATGTTGCTGGTAGCCAACTGCAGATCGAATCGCAGACTTCAGGACTTAAAACTCATTGCCGAGAGTGTGTGTGTGTGTGTGTGTGTGTGTGTGTGTGTGTGCGTGTGCCCAAAATCCCCAGAGGAGGATGGAGGAGAAGTGATTGCTGCGTGGTTATCCCCTCAGGGGGGTAATTTCTTGCTTTCTGTCTCTCTGTCTGTCTCCATGTCTCTAGTGAGCACACATCCCCTATAGCAAAAATCTCTCTTAAAAAAAAAAAAAGGAATATCTTTGTTCAAGACTTTTTTGCCAACGTATGTTTTTATTTTTCCTGGTAACATATTGTGGAGTGTGGCACAAGGCAAAATGATTGTACCATTTCCATTAATGATATAATTTCTGCTGCAGGGCATATATGGGTCCAGCAGGTGGGCAGTGTTTAAAGTGCTGGACTCCCACATGGCAAACTGAGGTTCAAGTTTCAGACCCAGCAGCTTGTAACTTACCCTGGGCACATATGCCTGCTCCTGCCTTCCCTAGATCCTGTGAGGAGAATGGAGGAGAAGGGATTGCAGTATGGCCATCTCGCCTTCATCCCCCACCCCTGGTAGGAGTTTGAATTTCTCACTTTCTGTCTCTCTCTGTTTCTCTAGTGAACTCACATGCCCTATAGCAAAAATCTCTCTCTGAAAAAGAAAAAAT
>NW_006159535.1:3937555-3943651 GCF_000334495.1 Tupaia belangeri chinensis
TTTTTTCGTGTTTTTTTTTAGGAAGGGTTTTTTTTTTTTTTTTTTTTTTTTAGGCTACAGGGCGAGCATGTACTAGCCAGGGCAAGCATGTACTAGCCAGAGAGACACAGAGACAGAGAGACAGAGGTGAGAAATCACCCCCTGGGGGTAAGGCCACGCCATAGTCTCTACTCCCCCATTCTTCTCTCAAGATTTTGGACACATGCGCACACACAACTGCACTCAGTGTGAGTTTTAAGCTGCCAGATCAGGGACTTGAACTGTGGTCTACGATGTGAGAGTCCAACAACATAACCCTTATGTCTCTGCTGGTCCCAGTATTATCAGTCTTTTTAATGTTAGCTGTTCTAGTGGCTATGTAGTAGCATCTTGTTTTAATGTTAATATGCATTTTCCTTATGACTACTGAAATTGATTTTTTAAATATATTTGTTATTCATATATTTTATAAAGTATCTGCTTAAATATGTTGCCATTAGACAATTGGTTTTCCTTATTTTGATTGGTAGGAGTTCTATTTCTATCCTGGAATATTACTTATCTGATATATGTTTGGCAAATATCTTCTTTTATTTATTTATTTATTTATTTATTGAGAGGTTTTTGCTATAGGGTGCATGCACTTGCCAGAGAGACAGAAAGAGACAGACAGAAAGCGAGAAATCACCCCCCAGGGGGGATAGTCACGCTGCAATTCCTTCTCCTCCACTCTCCTCTCGGGATCTTGGGCATGCACGCACACACACCCGGTGTGAGTTTTAAGCCACCGGGTCCGGGGCATGAACCGCAGTCAGGTACATGGGAGTCCAGCGACATAGCCAATACGCTAACTGCTAGTCCGACAAATATCTTCTTACAGTCTCTGGCATGCTTATTCATTTTCTTAATGGTTTCTTTTGCTGTTTTTAATTTTGAAAGAATATAATATTTAAAATTTGTATGCTTAGTGCTTTTTATTACATGTTCAAGAGGTATTTTTCTTCCTCTAAAACAAAGATACATTTTCCAGTAGAAGCTTTATGGTTTTTAGGGCTATGATCCATCTTAAATTATTTTTTTCTTTATAATGTGAGGTAGAGGAATTAATTCTATCCTTTTGTTGAACCAATTAATAGAAGGTACCAGAGTAATACTCCAGACTTTATTTTACTCTAAATATAATAAATTTGGTAGTATTAGTGTTATTTAAATGTGTTTATGCATTACAGAAAATAAAGGTGGGAAAGTGGAAGTAATCACAAATCATAGCAATGTGTTTATAGCTCTCTCTAAGATGACAGAGAATCAACTACCCTGGCACAAGAAATGTATGTGTGCTAAATTATTTGGGGTGGATTGTAATAGATGATGTACTTTAGTTTTGGTAAAAAAAAAAAAAAGTTGTATTGAATTCTCCATTCTAATTTTGTGTCAGATAGAGAGAGAATGTGTACTACTAAAGTAAGGAGCTAATAATATCTGTGTTGAGGCAGTTTTATCATTTTGTCCCTGCAACAAACTCACACTTTTAAAAAATAAAAATATTATCTGCTTCTGTAATATCTACTCAGTGGTTCATTTTGTTTCCCTTTGCTAATTAATCTAATTGCTAGAAGCAGTGTCAATACTGGGCTATGAAAAGAACTTCCTGTATTGAAAAATTAGAGCCAGGTTGTAAAAGTTTTAAAATCTGTCTTTAATATGCACTTTATCTTTCCTATATCAGAAACAAAAGTATGAATTGTAATGATATTTAGATCATTGTGTTATTTAGAGAAATGAAGGATAAATGAATGAAAAATAAGATTACTCATATTACTTTTTTTTCTAGTGTTTGTGTCATTAGAAGATATCTATTGGGACCAGCAGTTAGCATAATGGCTATGTCGCTGGACTCCCATGTAGTCAACCACAGTTCACGTCTCGGACCTGGTGGCTTAAAACTCACGCCGGGCGCATGTGCATGCATGCCCAAGATCCCAAGAGGATCTAAACTAAACTGTTGTTCAGTTTATGGGCATTTGACTTGTTTCTACTTTGGGGGGTATTGTGAATGATGTGATATAAATATTAATGGTCAAATCTTTTGGAGAAGGGATTGCAGTGTGGCCATCCCCCCTTGGGGGTGATTTCTCGCTTTCTGTCTCTGTCTCTGTCTCTGTCTGGTGAGTGCACGCACCCTATAGCAAAACCCTCTCCAAAAAAAAAAAAAAAAAAAGATATCTATTTACGTTTTAGTAGGTGTTTAAAATCTTCTATTGTAAGTATGAAAATACAAAGTAAAATGCTTGGGCACATTATAGGTGTAATTATTATACTAACAAAATAGCAGTTTTCAAAATTTTCTTCTTTTTGAATTACGAAGATGATTTGTGTGTCAATCAGTATGATCATATAATTTTTCTTCTGCCAATAGAGCAAATTACATTGATTTTTTAATCTTACACAACCTTGTATCTTATATTCTACATTTATTTATCTGTATATTTTGGTTGCATCTTATTATTATAGAAATGAAGTGTGTGGTATACTGGATTAACAAACCACTGCAATGTGGATTGAAGAAGATATTGATAATGCTATAATTGAAGAACAAAATCCTGTAATAATTACATGTTCACTGAGTGAGATGTCTTTTGTTCCTGGGAAACAATAAAAAGAATATTTTCCACCTAGAATGACAATAATCTGATTACATGATAAAATGTCTTTCTTGTATGTCTATTGATTTTATGAGTACTGGGACTTCAAAGATAACTTTTATTTCAGTTTATTTATTACTTTTTAAAGTATAGGGCCAATGATATTTGATATATTCTCAAAGTTATGCAATGATTACTACTCTTTACTTCCAGAACGTTTCATTTTTTTTTTTTTAAGAGGTTTTTGCTGTAGGGTGCATGCACTCACCAGACAGACAGAGACAGACAGACAGAAAGCGAGAAATCACACCCTGGGGGGATGGCCACGCTGCAATCCCTTCTCCTCCATTCTCCTCTTGGGATCTTGGGCACGCACGCACATGCACCTGGCGTGAATTTAAGCCATCGGGTCCAGGACACGAACCACAGTCAACTACATGGGAGTCCAGCAACATAGCCATTACGCTAACTGCTGATCCCCTTCCAGAACATTTCATCACCCCCCAAAGAAACCTTATACCAGTTAGCAGTTACTCCTGTTTACCCCTCTCCATAGTCCCTGGAAATGGCTCTCAGTTGCTTTGGATTTAAACTGCTTTTGGACATTCCATTTCTTCTTTCAGTTTTCATAATGTATTCGGAGTTTATCCAGGTTGTAGCAATGTCAATACTTAAATTTTTTCATTGCCAAATAATTTTTTATTTTATAAATATAACACATTTTGTTTATCTGTTGTTCAGTTTATGGGCATTTGACTTGTTTCTACTTTGGGGGGTATTGTGAATGATGTGATATAAATATTAATGGTCAAATCTTTTGGAGAAGGGATTGCAGTGTGGCCATCCCCCCTTGGGGGTGATTTCTCGCTTTCTGTCTCTGTCTCTGTCTCTGTCTGGTGAGTGCACGCACCCTATAGCAAAACCCTCTCCAAAAAAAAAAAAAAAAAAAGATATCTATTTACGTTTTAGTAGGTGTTTAAAATCTTCTATTGTAAGTATGAAAATACAAAGTAAAATGCTTGGGCACATTATAGGTGTAATTATTATACTAACAAAATAGCAGTTTTCAAAATTTTCTTCTTTTTGAATTACGAAGATGATTTGTGTGTCAATCAGTATGATCATATAATTTTTCTTCTGCCAATAGAGCAAATTACATTGATTTTTTAATCTTACACAACCTTGTATCTTATATTCTACATTTATTTATCTGTATATTTTGGTTGCATCTTATTATTATAGAAATGAAGTGTGTGGTATACTGGATTAACAAACCACTGCAATGTGGATTGAAGAAGATATTGATAATGCTATAATTGAAGAACAAAATCCTGTAATAATTACATGTTCACTGAGTGAGATGTCTTTTGTTCCTGGGAAACAATAAAAAGAATATTTTCCACCTAGAATGACAATAATCTGATTACATGATAAAATGTCTTTCTTGTATGTCTATTGATTTTATGAGTACTGGGACTTCAAAGATAACTTTTATTTCAGTTTATTTATTACTTTTTAAAGTATAGGGCCAATGATATTTGATATATTCTCAAAGTTATGCAATGATTACTACTCTTTACTTCCAGAACGTTTCATTTTTTTTTTTTTAAGAGGTTTTTGCTGTAGGGTGCATGCACTCACCAGACAGACAGAGACAGACAGACAGAAAGCGAGAAATCACACCCTGGGGGGATGGCCACGCTGCAATCCCTTCTCCTCCATTCTCCTCTTGGGATCTTGGGCACGCACGCACATGCACCTGGCGTGAATTTAAGCCATCGGGTCCAGGACACGAACCACAGTCAACTACATGGGAGTCCAGCAACATAGCCATTACGCTAACTGCTGATCCCCTTCCAGAACATTTCATCACCCCCCAAAGAAACCTTATACCAGTTAGCAGTTACTCCTGTTTACCCCTCTCCATAGTCCCTGGAAATGGCTCTCAGTTGCTTTGGATTTAAACTGCTTTTGGACATTCCATTTCTTCTTTCAGTTTTCATAATGTATTCGGAGTTTATCCAGGTTGTAGCAATGTCAATACTTAAATTTTTTCATTGCCAAATAATTTTTTATTTTATAAATATAACACATTTTGTTTATCTGTTGTTCAGTTTATGGGCATTTGACTTGTTTCTACTTTGGGGGGTATTGTGAATGATGTGATATAAATATTAATGGTCAAGTCTTTCGGTAGACATAGTCTCATTTTTCTTGAGTAAATAGCTAGGAATGCACATGTTGTGCCATCTTGTAGTTTTATATTTAACTTTTTGAGGAACCTCCAAACATTCAAAAGTACTACATTATTTGACATTCCTACCAGGAATTTATTACAGTTTCAATTCTCTATGTCTCTATCGATACTTATTATCTACCTTTATTTTAGTCATCCTATAGTATTTCATTTGATATGTATTTCGTTCAAACTTCTTGTCATGTCCTACTGACCATTTTGTATATCTGTTTTGGAGAAGTATTGATTCAGATCTTCTACCCATTTTAAAAGAATAGGCCTTATTTTTGGGAATGGTTTCAGGTTCACAGTAAAATTGTGAGGATGGTACATAGATATCTATGTAACCCTTCCCTCTACCCACATTCACAGCCTCTTTCATTATCAAAATATACCAGTCTGTGCTAGAGTGGTGTATTTGTTACAGTTAGTAAGTGTTCATTGCCACATCATTGTCACCAAAACTCCATAGTTTACAATAGAGTTTACTGTTGTTGTTTTACGATCTATGAGTTTTGACACATGTATTATTAATGGCATATATCCATGATTATAGTACCATTTGGAGTAGTTTCACTACCCTAAAAATCTTCTGTCTTCTATTCATCATTCCTTCTCCCTTAACTCATAATCTTTTTGGTGTCTTCAGTTTTGCCTTTTCCATAATTAAATATGGTTTGAATCATACTGTGTAGCCTTTCAGATTGTATTCATTCATTTAGTAATATGCATTTAAGTTCCTTCCATTTCTTTTTATGGCTTGATAACACATTTCTTTTGAGTGTGGAATAGTATTTTATTATCTTGATGTACTATAATTTATATAAGTTTTTAGTTCCTTTGGGTAGAGAGTAAAGATTGCTGAATTGTAGGTAAGATTGTATCTCTTTTTTGCAAGGAACTGCCAGTTATCTTCCAAAGTAGTTGCACCACTTTACATTTCTACCAAAATTTGCTGAAAGCTTTCGTGGTTTCTCATCTTCTAACATATTTGTTAATACAGATGTTCCTCGGGAGCTAGAATGTAGTAGCTGCTATCACATGTGGTGAGGCCATTCTGCCCCTTACCCATCCAGGATCAACAGAGAGGCGCAGGCCACTTGGCCGAGCTCGTCATCAGTGACCTTTTTCCAGCCTGCTGTGGGAGAGGAGTGGCTTCACCAACCTTCAAGGACCACCATCTAGTTCCTGTAGTCCTAAAGATAGAGCAACAGGGGAACCAGCAGTTAGTGTAATGGC
>NW_006159536.1:0-39392 GCF_000334495.1 Tupaia belangeri chinensis
GTGGGAGTCCAGTACCTTAAGCACTATGCCATTTGCTGACCCCAGTTTTACTTAGAGGCCAACCACCATGCTGCATCACAGCCACAGGATTTCAGAATTCAATTTGAAAATAATTCTCTGTTCTCTAGAAATGTATTGTGAGCAAATGGGTAAGTAAAAAAAAGTAAGGTATGGATCCTACAGTGAAAGGAAAGATCAAAATAGAGCTAAAAGAGTAATGAGGAGGTATTAGAGAATGGATTCTATCTATTCATATGTTGAGGAGTTTGGGTGCTATCCTATAAATTATTTGGGAGCCAAAGAAGAGTGTTTATTTCTTCCATGAGTGAGACAATCAGAGAGAAAGAAAGATGGAGAGACAGCAGCCCCAGCGTGGTCCTGATGCTGCGATCCACCCTTAGCCCTGGCCAGCCCTGGATCATGGGCACTCTTATGCCTAGAGTATCCAGGGAGGTCTGTAGACTCGAAATGGGTACCCTCTCATTTGGGTCAGTCTCTTACAGGATCACTTTTTACCACTGTGCCACCATCTGCCCCCCACATCATGAAGAATTTTAAGAAAGAAGGCTCATGATCATATTTTCATTTTTTAAAATAGCATTGTGAAGAGTTTTTATAAAGAATTGTGGATGGTACCAGACAGGAAGGAAAGTTGGGGGTGGGCAATTAAGGAAGACCAGGTAAGAGGCTAAAATGCTTTAGAAGGGAAGTGACAAGTTTCACTGGAATAGTGGTATAGAAAAGAGAAAGAGATGGACTCTTGAGATAAGGAAGTTGAATGGATGGGTCTTGGCAGCGTCGGGGGATTGTGGAGAATGAGGGAGAACAATCAAAATGGCTTCCTAGTGTTCTGGCTTCACACCTAGAGAATGATTAGTCCACAGCTCATCATCTTTGGGAGGGAGACTGGTGGCCTTTTGCACTCTCCCACCTCCAAAGTCAGTGAGTTGGGCAGCTATATCTTGGTTGCTTCTAGTCTGCCTTCCTGGCAAGCTTGGAGCAGGCCCCAGACACAACCTCAACACAAATCCCCTTGAAAGCCCAAAGAAACATGGGGCCTTTCAGAATCCCATGAGGTAGATCTGCTTCACAAAAAGTTTTGACCAGTTTTTCCTCAGTGCCACCCTTGAGATAACCCTAATTCAAGCCAGGGGCCTAAAACATCTAATGCTAGGAGACCCCCATTAAGTAAAAAGAGGCCTGTGCAACTAGGGCACTTTATCCCTGACCAGACTAAAGTTAGGATCCAAACTACATGAGTTCTCTTGTGAGGGAGGGCTCATGAGTCTATAGGAAGGGACAAACTCAGTTTCTCTTGTACTCTTTTTTTTAAAAAAATATTTACTTATTATTTTTATATTTGATGAGAGACAGAGAAAATAAGCCTGTACTCTTTTTTTATTCCATCATCATCATCATTATTATTTTTTAATCTGACCAGAGAGAGACCGAAAGAGTAAGAAACCAGGCCACCAGGTCCAGGACTCGAGCCATGGTTAGCCATATGCGAGTCTAACACCCCAACCGCCACGCCACCTGCCAGCCCCAAGTCTACTCTCAACAATCAACACAGAAGATTTCTGACCAAACCTGCTGGCTTTATCCACACACACTAAACAAGCAATCAGTTCTGCAGAGACACAGCTGGGTGTCCTCCGATCCTAATTCAGTTCTTACGCTAACACCGGCATACTGTCTGATCCCACGGGTTGAGGTTTCAGCCCCCTAAGACTTACCCACTTCAGACACCAGTCACAAGTCTGAAACGCTGAAACTTCTGACCCACCTGCTAAAAGGTGGAGTTCCCGCAACCCCTCTTCCTCCTTTGGGTTCAATTAATTTGCAAAAGTGGCTCCCAGAACTCAGGTAAACATTTACATTTACCAGTTTATTATAAAGAATTTATTTTAGTTTTTTGCCATAGAGTACATGTGCTTACCAGAGAGAGAAAGTGAGAAATCACTCCCCAGGAGGGATGGCCACACAATCTCTTCTCCTCCTGTCTCCTCTCAGGATTTGGGGCACACATGTACACCTGTCTGGCCTGATTTTCAAGCCACTGATCCAAGATTCAAACTGAGGATCAGACATGTGGTATCATCCAGCACCTTAACCTCCATGCCACCTGCTGACCCTATAAATACTTTAAAAGGTACAAGTAGGGACCAGCAGATGGCATAGTGGTTGAGGTGCTGGATTCCCAGTAGCTGACCACAGTTTGAGTCCTGGACCTGGCAGCTTGTTTCTCACTTTCTCTCTCTCTTTATCTCTCTTTCTCTGGTCACAAAATAATTATAATAAATAAAATAGAATTAATTCCTAAAAAAAAGTTTAGAAAATAAGATACAAGTAAATAGACAGATCTAGAGTGTCCCAAGTGCAGGAGCTTCTGTCCTGTGGAGTCGTGGTATGCCACTCTCTTGGCACATGATGAGTTTCTTGCTCACCTTGTAAGCCTCCAAGTGTTCAACTATCTAGAAGATCTCTGAACCCTGTCCTTTTTACTTTTAAATGGAGACAACGCAGCAGGAACAGTCAAGTAGACATAACTGCACAAAAAGGGAATGACTTCACTCTAATAGCCTGCGTGGGGAAGCCCAGCAAGGCCTATGTGTTCAGATTCCTGGCCTCTCTAAGCAGTATTCCTTTCTCCAAGGCATGGGACAGGATCCCTCTGGAATGAAGGTCTTACGGTCTAATGTCAGGCAAGGTGGGTCAGAGATTTTCTTTATGGCCAACTCTAAGACAGAAAAGTAGAGGAAGATTAGAATGTAAATTTAGTTTCTATGACCCACCTTGGGGAAGAGAAATGCTAATTTCTATGGCCCTGCCTTGGGGAGGGAAACGTGCAAGTAAAAAGAGGATAGAAAAGAATTAGATTTGTCTTTTACCTTTATCACTCTTAAGTCTATTCTGGTGGCCAGCAGGTGGCATAGTGGTTGAGGTGCTGGACTCCCACATGGTCAACTGCGATTTGAGTCCTGAGCCAGGTGGATTAAGACTCAAGTGAGCACGTGTGTGTGTGTGTGTGTGTGTGTGTGTGTGTGTGTATGTGCGTGCTCAAAATCCCAAGAGGAAAAGGGATTGTGGCATGGCCACCTCCCTCCCTGAGGGAGGGGATTAATTTCTCTCTCTCTCTCTCTCTTGCTCACTTTCTGAAAAGCACATGCATCCTATAGCAAAAACTGCTAAAAAAAATAATACATATATCTGTTCTGAAGTTATTTCAGGAACCAAGGGCAAAAGGCCAAGTACTTGAATGAAAAAAATCTAGTAACTTAAGAAATAAGGGGCCAGCTCAGAGGTCTACTGATTAAGATAGTTGGGTCCCCTATGGCTCACTGAGGTTCAATTCTTAGCCCCTGGTGGCTTGAAAATGCTGGGTGCGTGTGAGTGTGTGCCCAGAATTCCAAGAGGATGGCGAAATGAAGATGGGATTGTGGCATGACCAAATCCTATTGAGGGGTGCTTTCTCCCTCTTACTCTTCTCATTTTTTTAAAATACACACCTCAGAAAAATGAAAGAAAGGAGAAAAGAAAGAAGAAAGAAAGAAAAGAACAAGGACTATGGGATTTATGAGCCAGGAATCATGAAAGAGAATGAAAAGTGTATCACAGTATCATGGGAAAATCAATTTTCACATAGGCTCAAACAGGCGGTTGGGAAGAAAACTGCATCTAGTTAAAACTATTTTTTAAAAAAATAAAGAAAAAGGCAATAAATATGTCATCTTCTATACAAAAGGTTAAGTTTTTTTTTTCTTTTTTTAAAAAGACCGTAAGAGCCATATAAACAGTAGTTCATGAAAGGAGAAAGATCTGCCAAAGTTAGAATAGAAGAAATAAATAACAATATCATGGGGTTTGGTTTTAGCAGCATTGTGGTAAGTTCCTTTTCAACTAGTCTTTATCTCAATAAAAAAAAAAAAAAAACGTGCTACTGACTCATTTAAACATTAATGCCTATACATCTTTTTTGAAAAAAATAGGCTAGATTGGGATTAGAGTTAGAGGGGGAAAGAATATCAATTCTTTTTACATAATTCCATACTTACTGCCATTTAATACTCACCAAAGTAAAAGAGATTAGTTGTATATAACAATTTTTAAGAGGAAAGCAGAAAATCAGAGAAGTTAATTAACTTAGAAATGGAGCTGATACTTCCCTCTAAAATACCACAGGTATCTCTCCCTCTCTCGTCCTCTCTTTCAAATAAGTATTCAAAGCCTTTTGATGTTTAGCATGTTTGTTAAGTGTAGTATTCCTTCAGATTATTGGACATTTGGCTTTTCATAGAAATTTTTTTTCTTTTTTCTTTCGGTTTTTGCTATCTGGTGCTCATAGCAGGAAAATAAAACAGAGACAGAAACAGACAGAGAGGGAAAGAAGTAAAAAAATCACCTCCCAAGGAAAATGGCCATGCTGCAGTCCCTTCTCCTCCATTCTCCTGTTGGGGTTTTTGGGCACACATACACAGGTACCCGGCATGGTTTTTTTTGGTGTCCTGGATCTGGAACACCAAAGTGCAATCAGGTATAGGAGTTCCAGGTACCTTAACCATCACACCACAGGCTGGCCCAAGAATTCAAGTTATTTTAACATTTTAAATTTGACACTCCCAAAGTATTTGTCAAGTACACTGTGCTTTGCACTTCCCTCCTCTCCTCTAAACTCATTGCCTTCCTTTTGGAATTTTGACTGGGAATGCCTTCGTAACTGAGTTAGAGCATCCATTTCTCCTTCTGTTGACAAGATTTTTAATATAATTAACAAATGGTCATTCCCACTATCCATTTACTCTGAAAAGCAGGCTACGTGGTAGGTAGAGAATCTGTCATTAACCATGTTTTATGGGAAGGAAACTGGGACGTTGAGAGGAGCTTCAATCAAGGTTGTGTAGAGGTGAAGGGCTGTACCTCAGAGGTTCACTTAAAATCAGACAGTAGGTAGATTACTAAGAGAAAAAGCCTATAGAGTTAGTATATGTTGGTATACAAGAGTGATTAAAAAAAATTATGCGCTAAAAAGGGGCCAAATGGTCATGGCTTAAATACCTCTTCATAGAAGAGAGGGAAAATGGAGATGCAGGCAATTTTTTAATTGAGTAAATGATTTTCAAGGTAAGAATGGGTTCACTGCTCAGACAAGGGTGAGTAAACAGTGCTCCCTGGGAGCGGGATAAGCCGGGAAGATGAACAATAGCTTATAAGGAAATCTGTCCAGGTGTATAGATATTCCTCAGTCTTCCTTCTTATGATATGGCAGATAGCAGGAAAGCAGAATAAAGTCCTGCCCTGCACTTCGGGAAAGAAAGAGGATCAAAGATGATGGGGAGACAGGGCCAGGGGAAAGAGGAAAGGTCAGAGAGAAACTTTGTTTCTGAGGCTGTTTCTCCAGAGAACTCAGCATGTCAAAGGCCAGCCTTTGAGGTATTGTTTTCTGAGTCTCAACAGTGCAGAATACTTCTGTGGCCATTTTGGACTGGCTCAAGAATCTTTATTTTTTTCTATTTAATTTTCTTTTTTTTTTTTTTTTTTGTAATTGCTAGAGTATACATGAGCTCACTAGACAGAGACTGAGAGACAGAGAGAAAGGGAGAGAGAGAAGGCACCTCCCAAACACACATGGGCATGCTCAACCCCTTATCCTTCATTTTGCCAACCCCAAAAAGGATTTGGGGCACACATGCACATGTGCCCAGTGTGATTCTTAAGCCAGCTGGGCCAAGACTCAAACCACAATAGGCCATGTGGGATTCTGTTCCCTTAACTACTAGGCTATGGTGAAGGCCCAGGAATCCTTATAACTAAGCTAGGGCTCCTTCCTCTCAGGTTCAAGAGAAAGAAAAAAGCATCACATAGAACAAAGTGACAACATTGGATTGGATGATCTTAACTAGACCCTCCAGTACCACAGACATTCTGGGAGTTGATCAGATGAGTGTCACTCACTCTATCAGGATCAGCATTTGGACAAGGACCAGTTAATGTTCTAAAATAGTCAGCAAATGAACAAATGCTGACTAAGTCCAGAGACTCATGGCTTATTTTGTAACAACTAGAAGATCAAAATTGTTGATCTGGAAAATGAACTACTCTTCAACAGAACATGGAAGGCAGCAGGATCCAGAGACAAGATAGAAGTTTTGGACTTAGAAATTCTCTAAGTTGTATATAGAGATATTATTTAGGAGAAATTTTTAACTAAAAATATTTAAAATTTATTTATTATTATTTTTAATAGAATTATTTTATTTATTTATTTATTTATTTATTCCAATTTGACCAGAGACAGAGAGAGAAGGAAAGTGAGATAACAAGTCACCATGTCTGGGACTTGAACAGTGGTTAGCCATGTGGGAATGTCCAGCTCCTTAACCACCATGCCACCTGCTGGCCTGAAAATATTTAAAATTTAATCTTAACAATTAAAATCCCTAGAAGAGACTTATGGCCTAGTGGTTAAGGAAGCCATATCCCACATGGCTAACCGTGGTTCAAATCCTGACCTCGATGGCTTGAAAATTGCACTTGGTGTGTGTACATGCATGTGACAAATCCCAGCAAGATGGAGAAAGAAGGAGAAGGGATTGCAATGTGACCACACCACAGTGGGGCTGCTTTCTCCCTTTCTCTCTTTCTCTTTTTCTCTCTGTCTCTCTCTGGCAAGCACATGCACCCTCTGGCAAAATTTGTCTTAATTAACAGAAACAAACAAAATCACACCTCCTTTGTTCTTGCCTGTTACATAGAATTTTTATCCTTCTAAGACAAAAATGATGCCCTATTTTCCGTTTGAATATATACTCACAATTTCTTCAAAAATAAGGGTCTTGGTTTTTCTTGTTAAAAAGGAGATAAGATTAAAACTACTAAAATGAGGGTTCTGAATATTTATATGAATATTGATTAAAATTTTGTATTCTTAGCACATCTCTAATATTAGAGGTTTTATGTCATGGTTCCTGTTTCTAATAACAGAAAAATATAAACTCTCTCTCTTTTAGGGGGCGGGAGAGGTTTTTGCTATAGGACACATGCGCTCGCCAGAGACAGAAAGCAAGAAATCCCTCCCCGGGGGAATGGCCATGTTGTAATCCCTTCTCCATTCTCCTCTCAGGATCTTGGGCACGCTCGCATGCTCACGCGTCCTCCGTGAGTTTAAGCCACCGGGTCCAGGACTCAGACTGTGGTTGACTACATGGGAGTCCAGTGACATAGCCATTACACCAACTGTTGGTCCTGAGAATGTAAACTCTGTCTTCTAATTTCTTTGGAAAAATAAACTTGAAAAGCTCTCAATTTGTATGATATTTCAGACCCTGAAGAAAGTGAATTTTGCAGACATTATAGCATTGCTTCTAACTTTTAATTCTGATAATCTTCCAAACTTAACAGAAAAATTATGAGAATTACTATGAGGAAATTTTTATTATTGAGCCATTTGGTATATCATTCCCTCTCTGTCTCTCTCTCTCTCTCCCACCGCCCCCAAACACACACACACACTTTTTATTCTAAACCATTTTAGAGTAACTTGAAGACATTTTGCCCCTTTACCCATAAATAATTCATCATGTATTTCCCAAATAAACAACAAGGACATTCTCTATCAAAATTAGGAAATATAGGGACCAGCAGTTAGCGTAATGGCTATGTCACTGGACTCCCATGTAGTTGACCATGGTTCGCGTCCTGGACCTGGTGACTTAAAATTCACGCCAGGCGCGTGTGCGTGCATGCCCAAGATCCCAAGAGGAGAATGGAGGAGAAGGGATTGCGGTGTGGCCATCCCCCCTGGGGGGTGATTTCTCGCTTTCTGTCTCTCTGTCTCTCTCTGTATGTCTGGCAAGAGCACATGCCCTGTAGCAAAAATCTCTCCAAAAAAAACTTAGGAAATATAATTTTTTGATAAATATTTGCTATACGGCACGTGTGCTTGCAGGAGAGACAGAGAGACAGAAAGTGAGAATTCACACACACACATCCTGCCTCCCCCACCCCCCAGTATGGATGGCCAGGTCACAATCCCTTCTCCTCCATTCCCCTCTTGAGATTTTGGTCATTCATGCCCACGTGTCCAACATAAGTTTCAAACCATCGGGTCCAGAACTTGAACCATGGTCAGCCATGTGGGAATCTAGCACCTAATCACTTTGCCACCTGCTGGCCCCAGAAATCTAACATTAATGCAACACAATCCAGACTATACTCAAATTTTGACATCTGTTCCAATAATCTCTACAGCTTCCCTTCTTTCCCTCCAGTATCACCCATTTTGCATTCACTTGTCAGGTTCTTTAATTCTCCTTTTGTATGAAACTATTTCTCAGCCTTTCTTTGTCTTTCTAGACCTTGACATTTTTTGAAGAGTACAACCCAGTTATTTTGTAAAAAGTTTCTCAATTCAGGGACCAGCAGTTGGCATGACGGCTATGTCACTGGACTCCCATGTAGTCAACTGTGATTCAAGTCCTGGACCCAGTGGCTTAAACTCACACCAGGGGTGTGTGTGTGTGTGTGTGTGTGTGTGTGTGTGTGCATGTGCGTGTGTGCATGCATGCCCAATATTCCAAGAGGAGAATGGAGGAGAAAGAATTGCAGCATGGCCATCCCCCCTGGTGAGTGATTTCTTGCTTTTTGTCTCTCTGTCTCTCTCTGTCTTTCTGGGGAGCGCACATGCCCTATAGCAAAAACCTCTCCACACACACAAAAAAGAAGTTTCTCAATTTGGGTTTATCTGATGTTTTCTTGTGATAAAATACAAGTTATGCATTTTTGACAGAACTATCACTGAAGAGATACAGTATCCTTCCTCCATAACCATGTGGAAAAGGACACCTAATTAATGTTGGTCTGTCTCACTATGGGTGAAGTTAGATTTGCTCCTTTGGTTAAGGTGGTACTTCCTTGTTTCATCACTATAAATTCACTGCTTTCCCCTTTGTAAACATAAGTAATATGTAGGGGATGCTATGCACCTAAATTGCCTGTTCTTAAACTTCACCGTAATCTTAGCATCCACTGTGACTTCCTAACTTCATCATACCTTCTATAATTATTACTAACATAAATATATTACATATTTATAATCTATAAACAGCAGCTTCCTCCATTCATCTATTTATTCATTCATTTACACTGATATGGACTCACAGATTCTTGTTTTTTTAGGCATGCACGCACATGCATCCAGCAAAGACTCACTCTACTTTTTATTTTTAAGAGAAAGATTTTTGCTATATACAGGGCACGTGCACTTGCCAGAGACAGACAGAAAAGAAATCACTGCCCAGAGGGGATGGCCATGCAACAATCCCCTTTTCTTCATTCTCCTCTCAAGATTTTGGGCACACATGCACCTGTGCCTGGCGTGAGTTTTAATCCACCTGATCCGGGACTTGAACGCAGTCGAGTACATGGGAGTCCAGTGACATAACCATTATACCATCAGCTGGACCCAAGACTCACTTTTCTTAAATGAAGCTTCCCCTGCTTCTTTTTCTATCAATAGATGCATTGGTCCTTGCCTTCTTTTCCAGATCTAACCCCCTCAGTGACTCAGCAGAAGGTAGTATTAAAAGACTACCCTTTTCAAGATGGCTTTCCAGGGACAGGAGGCTTACTTAACAACCTAATGCTAGCATTAAAAGACAGGTCTGGGTTAGAAGCAAAGGACCTTGTAAAGTCACCAGTTCTTGACCTTATGGAAAGATGTGAATATTTACTTTTAAAATTCTATGATTGAGACTAAATTATAGCATCTATGGGATGCACATCTTGGTAATAATAAGTGGGGGCAGGGGTAGAATATGATTGGGAGAGGTGAATAAAAGGCTCCAGGGCAGTTAGCCGTGTTCTATTTCTTGACATAGGTAGTTTAAAAAGTGTCTTAAGTGGGAGCCAGCAGATGGTATAATGGTTACATTGCTGGACTCACACATGGCTGATTGTGGTTCAAGTCCTGGACCCAGAGGCTTGAAACTCACACCAGGTACATTGCGTGTGTGCCCCAAATCCTGAGATGAAAATGGAGGAGAAGGGATTACAGTGTGGCCATTCCCCCAGGGGGTGATTTCTTGCTATCTGTCTCTCTGTCTCTCTCTGTGTCTCTGGTGAGCACATGAACCCTATAGCAAAAATCTCTCTAAAAAGAATGTATTAAGCTATGCATGTTTGTATGATTTACTATATCCATTTTTTTTTTAACAATAAAAAGTTTAAAGAAAAAAAAAAAAAGACAGGGACTGGCAGGTGGTGTGGTGGTGAAGGCACTAGACTTCCACATGGCCAACCACAGTTTGAGTCCCAGACCTGATGACTTGCTTTCTCACTTTCCATTTATTTCACTCTTTGTCTCTCTCTAGTCAAATTAAAAATAATAACAATAACAAATAAAATTAATTATTTAGAAAGGAAGAAAGAAAGGAAGGAAAGAACGAAGGAAGGAAGGAAGGAAGGAAGGAAGGAAGGAAGAAAGAAGAAATAAAGAAAGGAAGGAAGGAAGAAAGAAATAAAGAGAAAAAAAGAAAAGGCAGGTGATCCCACATGGCAGACCATAGTCCAAATTTCAGCCCTGTCAGCTTAAAAAATGCTCTAAGCGTATGTGCAAAATCCCAATGGAGAAATGGAAGGTGGACTGCAGTGTGACCATGCCCCTTTGGGAGATGTTTTCCCTCTCTTTCTCAAGCAAACACATGCACCCTCTGGTACTTAAAAAAAAAAAAAAAGGAACCAACAGTTAGCGTGATGGCTATGTCGCTGGACTCCCACGTAGTCGACCGCGGTTCGTGTCCCGGACCCGGTGGCTTAAAACTTACTCCGGGCGCGTGTGCGTGTGTGCCCAAGATCCCGAGAGGAGAATGGAGGAGAAGGGATTGCGGCGTGACCATCCCCCCTGGGGGGTGATTGCTCACTTTCTGTCTCTATGTCTCTCTCTGTCTGTCTGGCGAGCGCACGCGCCCTATAGTGAAAACCTCTCCAAAAAAAAAAAAAAAAAGTCTTAAGAAACCTGTGTCAAGTCCCTTGGGCTAATTGTACATTTCCACGTTGTTCTTCTGGAACAAATCCAAGAACTTTCTCTTCAGTGTTGGCTTACCTTCCTGACAAAGATTTTGTTGATGTTGTTTTTCTCTGATAGAGTGACCCAATTCTGTTCCATCATCTTCAACCTATCAAATATAAACTAGAAAGTCACTCCTTAAAATGATGCTCTGTCTTGTGATTTCAACGGAATTATACACTAAATATTCTGAGCAGAGCCACTTGATGATCCTTTAGCTGACTTTCTGAATCTTCATTCCCTCACCCTGAAGACGCCATAGCACCTTCTTGTTAAAAACATGGGTATTTAAGACTTTCATTTGATTTGTGCATGAGATTTATCCTCTTTCTAGTTGGCCTGCCTGTTTTGCCTGGAAAACCATGTCTTGTGCCTTACTTATATATTCGAAGATGAAGTTTTAAGGTATTCTAACTGAATCACATTTTCCTATTTTCAAGTCACTCAGTTCCAAATTTTTCTACTTATTTTTAAAGAATTATTTATTTCATTTTATTTGTTTTTATTGTTATTTTTTAAATTTAACCAGAGAGAGACACAGACAGAGAGAAAGGTAAAGTGAGACAGCAAGCTGCCAGGTCTGGGACTCAAATCGTGGTCGGCAATGTGGGAGTCCAGGGCCTGCACCATGGCACACACCAGCGCCCCCCCCCCAGCCACTCTCCTATTTTTTTTGAATTCAGGAGATTTTCAGCCATTTCCTATAGGGTTTAAAGCAGCAAGTTTCCCCAGTAAGCTCCAAAATATTTAAATTAATTATTTAACTTTGACTCTGAATTTTCATCCTAGTATTCTAGAGCTACTTTCACCTACTTAAAATTTTCCATATTTTCTGATTGTAATTACTCCTTTTGTTATTACTCAACTATTTTTTCGTTTAATCAAGTTTCTATTTTTATTGTGTGAGCTGTCCTGCATAGTGGTGACTTATTTCTTCCTGCAAATTATTGACCATACTTTTGTACTATTCCATGAAGTCTTACAAGTTGGATTTTGGCCAAGTTTTGAATCTGGTTTTTCCGTCTGCATCCACTGTTTATAGGAGCTGGGGGGGGGTTGTTATTGTTTTTTTGTTTTGTTTTCCCTTTCTCCCTATGTCTTTGAAAAGAATTCGCCTAACAAGTAGATTCGAGTCTGTCCACTAACCCTGATACCCTCTTGGGAAGTCAGTGTCCTATATATGCAACATCTTCATAAGTAAAAGTGCTTTGAGTTTCGCCCCTTCTACCGTTATGATTACCTCATCTGGTTCAGTGGTATCAATGCCATATCGCTAATGCACTCCATTTTCTCAAGCAATTATTGGAAAAGAATTAGGCCTGAAGGGACTGCCTCACAAACCCCTTTCTGAACATATGGGAGGATTTGAGACACACATCTTTGGAATGATGGCATGCTAATTTCCACATTATCCACTTAATAGTCATTGATTTCACTGATAATCTACAAAATAAAATAAAGAAAAAATACACTTTATAATACATTTTTTTTGAATGTAGGTGAGTGAATCACTTAAGGAGTAACAAAGATTCTTCACTTGATCAAATTTTAGTCAGATTTCTAAGACTTCTAAGCCTATCTGTGTGTGTCCTTGTAAAATTCAGTTTTAGCAAAATAATCCTGCTAAACGAGTTTAGCCAGAATCCTTCATCTTTGATATTTGCTCATCTTTCATATCTGATTAGATTCCTCATCCTCCCACTATCCCCTAACTGACATCTGATCACCCTGACTTGTCTTCAGTGAGAATCTTAGTAGATCAGTTTACTCAAACTACCTCTCACTCCTAATATTCCTCTTTAGAATTTTCCATTCACTAACTCCTTACCCTCCTCCTTTATTATAAATTCCCATTTGCCCATTGTGTTAGGGGTTGAGCCCAATCTTTCTCTGCCACTGCATGATACCACTGTCGTGGTCCCAATACCTATTATGATCGTCTTACTTTAAATTAAAAAAAATGTTTTTGAAGTTTTACAGAAAACATGTGCATGCAGGGCCAGCAAGTGGTGTGGTGGTTAAGATGCTGGATTCCCACATGACTGACCATGGTTCAAGTCCTCGACCTAGCAGCTTGCTTTCTCACTCTCTCTCTCTTTCTCTCTCTGGTCAAATTAAAAAGTTACGATAATAAATAAATAAAATTAAATAAATAATTCTTTAGAAAAGAAGAAGAGGACATATGTATGTATGAGAGAGAGGGGAGGTGGGATAGAGTGAAGAAAGCACCCCCCCCCCGTGGGGCATGGTCAGACTATAATCCTTGTCTCCTTCATTTCTCCATCCTGTTGGGATTTTGGACATGCATGCACATGTGCCCAGCATGTTTTCCAAAAAGTCATTGGAGCTGCTATTTGAATTGCTCACTCAACCATGTGGGATGTGGCTCTGTTAACCACTAGGCCATGGGCAAGCCACTATCACAATGCTCTTGAATAAAGTTTTCCTTGCTGTGCTTTAACATGTACCATTAATTTTTTTTAATAGGGACTATTATCAGAAATACAAAAGGTTCCAAGAAGATTGCTGGTTCAAAGGCAACAATGAACTCAGTTGTAGACATAATGAGTTTGAGATAGGCAAAACACCTAATGGGAGAAATTTAAGCAGTATTTTAAGACTAAAAATTGAAGTCAACACCAGAGATATAAACAGTGTTGATGAGTGGCAAAATAAGAACTATGGATGATCAGTGATTGGCCACACTTAAGAATTAGGAAAAAGAATTGATGAAGGCTACAAAAGGAACATTCTGAAGAGGAGGAGAAGCAGGGAAGGCCAGTGTCAAAGGAAGTCAGAGGCAAAGCTAATTCACGTAGAAAGGGTTGTGCACTTGTATGAGATGTTAGAGATCTTAAGAAAGATCGAGATGAATGAAAACTGAAAAGCTATCATGGACAGATCTCTCTTCCTCTCTCTCTCTCTCTTTGAATTGTTTATTTTTTAATTTAATTTAATTTTATTTATTATCATTTGTTAATTTGACCAGTGTGGGGCAGAAAAGAGAAAGTAAGCCAACAGGTCTGGAACTAGAATTGCAGTCTGCCAGTATGAGTCCAGCACCCTAACCACTATACCACCTGCCAGCTCCATAGGCAACTCTTGACAATCATACTGTAAAAAGCATCCTAAAGGAGCCAGCAGGTTGCATGGTGGTTAAGACACTGGACTCCCACATGACTGACAATGATTCGAGTCCTGGACCTGGTGGCTTGCTTTCTCACTCTCCCTGTCTCTGTGTCTCTCTCTGTTCAAATTGAATAACAACAACAATAATAGGTTAAATTAAATAAGTAATTCTTTATAAAATTTTTTAAAAGGCGTCCTAAGATTATTTTTAAATGTTTTATTCACTGGTATAAGGCTTATCACTTTCCCATCTTTTGAGCTGCTCTTCTTTGCTAACTATGACTAAAAATTACTTGGAACAAAGGCAATAAAATCACCCTCCATGAGAGAACAAAATGTAGGGTATCGCATAAACAACTGAATAAACTTCTAGGAGAAATTAAAATCCTACTGAAAATCCAAACTTAGGCATTTATTCAACAAATAGTTTTTGAGGGTCACTGTGTGTCAGGCACTAGCCTAGCCAATGGGCACACTGTGGTAAATTTGAATTGGCTCCCTGAAGTTTACAACTACACTATTTACATACTACCAAAAAGAGAGGGGGACTGGCAGATTCATACATTATATTAGATTGGCATTAGGGCACATGTTACAAATTATACATGCTTCTCTTAGAAAACAAATACAAATCAACTTATTTCAATAATTATGTCAATTACTCATGGAGAGTCCAATTCACTTAATTTTTTAAAGGTTTTTGCCTTAGGGCACATGTGCTCGCCAGAGACAGACAGACACAGTGAGAAGGAAAGTGAGAAGTCACCCCCAAGTGGGGACAGTCATGCTGTAATCCCTTCTCATCCATTCTCCTGGGATTTTTTTTTTTTTTTTTTTTTTTTTTTTGAAGGGTTTTCTCCTGGGATTTTGGGCATGCATGCACAGGTGCCTGGTGTGAGTTTCAAGTCACTGGGTCCAGGACTTGAACCATAGTCAACCATGTGGGAGTTCAGTGACGTAACCACTATGCCAGCTAGTCCCAATATCCAATTTCTTTTCTTTTTCTTTTTTTGTATTTACAAGGTGAGATGAAATCAGAAGATGGCATAGCATTTACATGACTTCTCTCCTTTTCTCTCACTATCTCCGTCTCTCTGTCTCTGTCTCTCTCTCCAACGCCCTAAGGCAGAAAGCTGTTCAAAAAATAAAATAAAATAAAATAAAATAAAATAAAATAAAAGAAAAGGTGGAGCAGCCAGTGGTGTGGTAGTTAAGGCGTGATACCACGTGGTCAAGCGCGTTGTTTGAGTCCCTAACCTGGCAGCTTGAGAAATGAACCTGGCATGTGTGCACATGTGCTCAGAAATACAGGAAAGGATAGAGAGATGGAGAAGGGATTGTGGTGTGACCATCTCCCATGGGAGATGCTTTCACGCTTTCCCTCTCTCGCTCTCTGTCCCTCTCTGATCAGCATACATGACCTCTGGCAAAATAAAAGTAGACTGCAAGCTGAGTAGGCACTTTTGAAGTTTTAGTCTCAACTGGAAATGTCATAAACATTGTTTTCTTATTCTGATCTGTATAAATCTTATGGAAAATGAATTGGTTAACATATTTTTCTTTATTCATGATACGGTGCACGTACACATAAGAGGCAGAGAAAGAGAGCAGCATCCTCCACCAGGTCTGGGCACACCACAGTCTCCCTCCTCCGGTCTTCTCCTCCATTAGATCTTGGGCACCATATATGTGCCAGGTATGTTCCAGCCAGCCAGGCCAGGGATCTGGATGGCACTTGCCACATGCAATCTGGCTGCACTTGGGCAGCACATCACCATTGTGCCATGGAGACAGCCCAATAAATTCATTAATAACATTCTGTGGGGTAGGGTGGACTAGGGGGGAAATAGGAATGAAAGAGAAGAATTAATTATTTCAGAGCCCCGAGATGGTGACTGTGTGATAAACTCTAGACCTGTATGAGGGGGGTCTTCAAAATTTCATGGAAGATGCATATTATGAGAAAACTGCATGGATTTCAATTTTTTTCACCAAAATAGACTCATACATTAATTACGTTTTTCTATAAACTTTTTGAAGTCCCCTTATATTATAGTGATTCAGATATATAAGTTGAATCGTCCCGTGTAAACTAGCATTATGAAAGAGCAGTGTACAGACTGTGTTCTATGAAAAATTTATGACCTTAGCATTTATGCTTATAGTCGTTATCATTAGAAAATGAATTGTTGGGGTCAGCAGGTGGTGTGGTGGTTAAGGGGCTGGACACTCCCACATGGCCGACCACGGTTCAAGTCCTGGACTTAGTGGCTTGCTTTCTGACGTTCCCTCTCTCTCTCCTTCTGTCTCTGTCTCTCTCTCTCTAGTCAAATTTAAAAAAAAAAGAAAGTAAATTGTTTTCTGGACACAGGGGTTCCCCCTCCCCCTTTTTCTTTTGCAAGAGGAAGAGAGAGAAAGAGGAAGTGAGAAAGCGAGCCACCAAGTCAAGGACTCGAACCATGGCCGGCCATGTGGGAATCCAGTGCCCTTAATTACCATGCCACCTGCTGGCCCCAACACTGGCATGTTTTTTGAGCTCCCATGGCTCAAAAAAAAATCCATAATTTGGATTCAAATTATGACCGGCCACATGGAATCTGGCATTCTATACACAGCGCCTAGCTGCCGCGCTGTGCAGCCAGCCCCTGGACAAATGGTTTTCTGTAAATAAAGTGAATCATACCACGTTCAAAAGTGCCAGCTTGCAAATAGACTATGTGTCCAAAGTTTGGGTCATTTGGCTGTTTGGCACTAGAACACAGTTACTTGGGGGAAGCAATGTGGTAAGTCTTCAGTTTCTAATGAGGGTAAAGGTTGAGGAGCTCACATTTGTGCATGTGGTCCTTTACAAGTATTTTCATCTTATTCCCACCGTATCTATTAATATCACTGTGCTTTACACAGGAGGAAACGAGACCCAGAGAATACAAGTGCTCAGCGACACTCAGTATGTAGCAGTACAGAAGTTAGGCTATCATTTTCTCTGTGTGATTAGACAAAACGTTTCTCAAAATATGAACCAAGGACCACCTACATAGGACTCATAAGGTCTAGGCAGAACATCCAAGTGGAGAATTCAATTGGAAACACCCACCAGGCAATGCAGATTCCTGGGCCCTACTGACTGAATCAGCCTCTGAAGTCAGGACCTCTGGAATCTTCAGTTTAAAGAGCTCCTGAGGTGATTTTTAAAAAAATTGTCATAGGGTGTGTGTAATCCCCAGAGACAGAGAAAGAGAGAGAGAGAGAGAGAGAGAGGAAAAAGCACTCCTACTACTGGGTGTGGTCATATAAAAGTTCCTTCTCCATTTCTTCACCCTGTCTGGATTTTAGGCACACATGCACAAGTGCTGGAATGTTTTTTAAGCCCCTAAATTCAGGCACTTGTAGTAAAATCTGGTCTGTGGAAAGAAAAATGAGTGCATTTCAACCCTTTTTTGACTTCTGGAGGTGAGACTCTGAAGCTCCGATGACACCAACAGGTACTCTGGGTACTCGAGGCCCTCTGTAAACATCCTGTGACCAATACTTGCAATGATATGGAATCTGCCTGCAAAATATTTTTCTGTTACTTTAGTACTTACTTGGAATTTTAGTTTATTTGTGTTCATTTAACAAAATTACTTAAAAACATTGTAACTTAACAAAAAGTTAAATATCTGTTTCAATTTATTCATGGATAGCGTTGTCCTCTTTGTGCATCCGCCTTGGGCCTCCATACATTAATCAACCCAAATGCTCTATACTTCCAACAGGGTTTTCATTTTTTTTAATTTAGAATTATTTTATTTAACTTTGTTTATTATTATTATTTTCCAGTTTCATCAGAGAGACAGAGAAAAAAGGAGAGGGAAAGTAAGAAAGCAAGCCACTAGGTCTAGGACTTGAACCACGGTCAGCCATGTGGGAGTCCAGTGCCTTTAATCACCAGGCCACCTTCCGGCCCCTCTAAGAGGGTTTTTATGGAGGGTCCGTTATGTAGGCATGATTTTAAAAAGGTAAGTAAAAATTACCAAATGTAGTTAGGTTTACATGAAGTTTGAATTGACTGATACCAGTAATTTTTAAAAGAAGACAGTAATAACTGCCTCTAAGTGATCCCTAATTGGTACAATTTAAGGCAGCAATCTTTCTGTTGTAGGAACTTTCTCTGATTCCAAACTGTTGTTTTCAATTTCCTCTCATTCTCTTCTGAACACAGACTCTCTCAAATGATTATATCAGGCTTTGTGTCACTGTCATCTGTTTAAGAATTCTCAAGGGTGGAGTCAGGCAAATAGAACTGACCTTTGTAAAGCAAGGGTCATTTTTTTTTCCTCAAGAGTTCTTGTTTCTGTAGTTGATTAGACATTTGCCCTAGTTTTTGGGCAATTACACAGTATAATATTTTCCCCAGTAGCTTCTGGATAAATTGTATATTGGCATTCAAAGCCACTTTGGATATGAAAACTGAACAATACTGGGGTCAGCAGGTGGCATGGTACTTGAGGCACTGGATTCCCACATGGCCAACTGCAGTTTGAGTCCTGGACCTAGAGGCTTGCTTTCTCACTTTTTCTCTCTCTCTGGTAAGCTCATGTGCCCTATAGCAAATTAAAATAATAATAATAATAATTAAGTAAATAAGTGCATCATTTTTAAAAATTTAAAAAAGTGAACAACATTAACCACAGATACAGCAGGAAACAGTATAACAATATTGTCATAGTTACCACAAGAAGACATAGTGAGCCCAGCTTATTGCTGACTGTTGTTTTGTAATAGTTCAAGTGACTCATATAAAAAAGTTAAAATTGAAGAGGGAGAAGCTGTTATATCGTGTGTGTGTGTGTGTGTGTGCATGTGTGTGTGTGTCTAGATGCCTGCTTTCCCCAGCATCCCGCTCCAATCTCACCACCATTTCACACAGCAATTTCCTCTTCTTTCTGCCCAGGGATTATTACAGACAAGATTAACTGGGCTGAGTCAGCTAGAGTGAATCCAGATTCCAAGGTGACCTCCAAAAAACACACAGATCAAGGGCAAGGACTGGAATAGATGGGTTAATGTTTGGTATTTTCCGAAGTCTGCAGTTCTAGGTGTTTTTCCAAATGCTGCCCGAGGTGTCTGTTGAAGATGTGCATCCCCGCTCTGCTGAGCACCTGCAGTCAGCATCTCTAGGTAAAATGGGCCCTCCTGTTTTTACTGAGGAGGGCACTAGCCCTTGAGGGAAATTCAGACTTCCTAGGGATGGTCTCAGAACCCCAGTTTCCTTCCAATCAATTCTATCTCCCCTCTGCCCCTCTAAGGTTGTCTGCTGCTCTCAACCCATAAGGACACTGACAATAATTCGGTTTTCAGCAAATAAGAATAGGGTGGGAATTATAATATTTTTTAATAAATAATTAAAAGCGAAAGGAGAGCCTTAAAGATACTTTGATTTAGCACACTCTGTTCAAACTGGAAAAAAGAGAGACAAGCACCCCCTTACCATAATGCTGTGTATTCCAATCAAGGACTTCCAAAATTGTTCAAGTGTTATTCAAGCAATAGACATTTTCCATGAATGAATGTTCTTTGACCCCAGGGGGCAGATTAGTACCCACGAATACTCTGAACTCTGAAGGCATGTATCCATGTAGAAGAAAAACCATTACTCTCTCTCATTTAGATGAGGAGGAGGGCAACTTAATGGAACCATCATTTATATTTAGAATGGATGTTTACCCCAGAGACGAACCAGAGGATAAAGGTCATCTAAGGATGTGCCCAAGTTAGAAACGTTCTATTGCCAAGCTCCCGTGGCTCGGTCTCAGTCTCTGTGAATAAGAGACAAGAAGTCATTCCGTGTCATTTTGGAATTGACTCAGTGCTGTGTGAACTATTTCCTATATTTCTTGCCCTATTGTTACAGTTTGAATACACAGTAATAATAACTGCAGCTAACATTTATTAATTTTTTACATACTGCCCTAGATTCTTCTCGCGATTTGTTTTATATTTGCAATAACTTTGTGGTGCCGACACTCCATTGCATAAATACAGAAACTGAGAGTCAGTCCGGAGACCTAGTGGTTAAAAGAGCCAGGGGTCCCATATGGCTGACAGTGGTTCAAACTCTGAACCACTTGAAAAATATGCCAGGTGCTTCTGCTTGAGTTCTCAAAATCCTGACAGAACAGAGAAATGGAGGAGAAGGGATTATGGTGAGAGTATGCCCCATTGAGAGGTGTTTTCTCTGTCTTCCTCCCTCTCTCTTTCTCTTTCTGGCAAGTGTACCCACCAGCAACATAAAAACAATAGAAAAAAAAAAGAAGAAAAGAAACAGGCACAAAGGTATCTAGGTCACATTGATGGTATTTTGGTCATCTTCCATTACGTGATACATTATCTCAAAACTTAGTACCTTAAACCAACAATAATCATTTATTGTTCTCTTTCATGATTCTGGGGTTAGATTGGGCTCAGCCAGGCAATTCTCACTTGAGTCTCACTGGGGATCTTCCATGGAGTTGCAGTTAGATGTTGGCTATGGCTAAAGTCATCTTGAATTCTTCCTCCTTCATGTGTCTGTTGGCTGAGATCCCAGACAGGTCTGTCATCCAGAACCCCACATGTGGTCTTTCCATGTAGCCTAGACTTCCCCATATCATGGAAGCTGGTCTCCAGAAGCAAGCATTACGAAAGGACAGATAAGAGTTGTGCAGGTGGCATGGTGATTGAGGCACTGGACTCCCACATGGCCAACCGTAGTTAGAGTCCTGGACCTGAAATTCATGCGTGCACTCCGAGAGGAGAATAGAAGAGAGGGGATTGTAGCATGGCCATCCTCCCTGGAGAGTGATCTCTTACTTTCTTGCTCTCCATCTCGCTCTCTAGGCGAGCGCATGTGCCCTACAGTAAAAATCTCTGATCTCTCTCTCTCAAAAAAAAAAAAAAAGTTATATTACCTGAGGGCTGGACCATAGTGGAGTGGTAAAACATAATGCTTTGTGAGATAGGCCCACATGTGAAAATTGCTGGTTCAAGTCTAGAGACCTTCCTGAGCCCATGATCCAGGCTTCACTGATGCTGGGGGTGGATGAAGACACAAGATCCTGCCAGGAATGCTGTATCTCTGTCTCTGTCTCTTTTTCCTTTTTCTTTTTGGAATAAATAAGTAAACTTCTTTTTTTTCTTTTTCAGTTTGCCATTGGATACATAAACTTGCTGGAGAGAGAGAGAGAAGGAAAGTGAGAAATTTCCCCCCGGGGGTGATGGCCATGTCATAATCCCATCTTCACTCTCTTCTTGGGATTTGGGGCATGAATGCACATATACCTGGCTTGTTTTTCAACATGGTTGGGTCAGAGACTGAAACCATGCAGTCTGCTATGTGGTATTCAGTGGCTTTAACATCTGCACCACCTGCTGGCCCATAAGTAAACTTTAGAACAAGATACCCCTTTCTCTGGATAGATAATACCCTGGCACCTGACATTGTGTTCTGGCCTATGTTACACTCACCAGTGCTCAACCCATACACAGCAATCCTTGGCAGCCATTCAACCTTTTTGCCATTGGTTCCTAAAAACACCCAGGTGCCTACTGGTGCACTCACAATTGCATTCACATCATCCTCAAGGAGCTTATAGACTATAGCTCTAAAGAAATTTCCACATTGTCTATGTAGAAGAAAACTGTATATACAAGTATTTCAGCAGACTCATTTTTCCAAACCAGTCCTACATGGGGAAAATTAAGTTTGCTAGAATTTGCTTAAAACCAAAATGCTCAGGGTCAGTAGGTGGCATAGTGGTTAAGATGTTGGACTCCCACACGGCCAACCACGGTTTGAGTCCCAGACAGGTGGCTTGAAAATTATGCCAGTTTGCCCCAAATTCCAAGAGTAGAATGGAAGAGAAAGGATTTCAGCATGGCCCTCCTTCCTGGGGGATGATTTCTCACTTTCTCTCTGTCTCTCTCTGTCTCGCTCTCTGGCAAGTTCACATGCCCTATACCAGAAACTTAAAACTGAACCAAAACAAAAAACACTCCAAATGTTCAGACATAATTAATAAAACTAGAAGCATATCCCTAATGGTTAGGCAAAAACAATTTCATCCTATTATTACCTTTAATTTAAAACGAAGCAGGTTCTGAGAGGATAGGCCACTTGCTCATCTAAAGGTTTTAAGTGGTTACTTTAAAACAGTAGTGTCTTTTTCCCTACTGACATGTCTGTGCTTTGAAAAAATACAACATTCAGTTCAGCAATGTCTTTCCCACTCTAGGATGATAAAGGATGGACCTAGAAGGAGATTTTAAGTCTGTCATACCATGGCTCGTGTTCATCACCAAGCCGCATCTGTTTCTCTCTCCAAAAGATAAATGAATATTAGCCTTAGAAATAGTCTACCCAGGCCCATCTGTGGTAGCTTGCCCTGGTGGATACTGCTACCTGTCTGACTGAGGCCAGATGGGAGACCCAGGTATGATACCCAGCCAATCCTAAAAGCCAGATATGATAGCTTGTGCCTGTAGTCCCAGCTACCTGGGAGGCTGTGGCAGGAGGATCACGACATAGTGAGACCTGATTTAAAACAAATAATATAACCATAAATATGTAAACTATTAATTTAAAAAATAAACAAAAACTATAGAACCAGCCTTCCACTCTTAAGTTAGAACCTGATCAGGAATATAACTCATCCCTACTCAAAAAGGGTAATAAGGATGTTGGAGTTAATCAAGAGAAAAATGATAATAAATTAGAAAATATCTCATTAGAAACCTAAAGAATGGGAAGTGAAAAATAATACTAGAGGGGAAAAAGTTCTTTTACTAAAAAAAGTCCTTTTGAATTTTCCTTCACATTAATCTGTTTAATACTACAGTATACTAGTTAAAATAGTGGGTTTATTTATACTAAATTCTATAATCAAAAGATTTATAGTAGAGTATTTGTCATCTCTTTCGGAATGATTTTTTTAAATATTAACTTTAATTTTATTTATTTATTTTTTTAAATGTGACCAAAGAGAGGCAGAGAGAGTCAAAGAGGGAAAGTGAGAAAGCGAGCCACCAGGTCTGAGACTCAAACTGCAGTCAGCCACGTGGGAGCCCAGTGCCTTAACCACAATGTCAGCTGCTGGCTCCTGAATGATGTTCTTTATACAACCTCACTTTCAAAGGATTGCCCAGCATCGTACATGGCTTTAGAATGAAGTATGAATTCAAAAAGAAATTCTAGAGGCATGAATAGACTGGTATGGTATTTACTAGTATACAGAAAGACTGGTCTAAGTAACTATCAGTACACAAAAATGAGAGTCGATGTTCAAAAAAGTATTTTGTTCATTTATCTACTGAAGCTCATGTTGAAGAACATTAACTGAATAAGATCTTTAAAAACAAAAAGAGTCATTCTCTGAAATTGTGGTGTATATATACTCACACACACATATATGTATAAGTATATATATCCTAAAGCTATAAGATGTGGCAACCTATTCATTATGAGTTCGACAGTTCTTTACCTAAAACATGGGTCAGATTTCAGATGGTTGAAAGGTAACAAGGGGGACCAGTAGATGATGTGATGATTATCACACCACTGGACTCCCACGTAGTTGGCTGTGGTTTTAGTCCTAGGCCTGGTGGCTAGAAACTCACGCCAGGCACATGTGCGTGTGTGCCCAACATCCCAAGAAGAGAAAAGAGGAGAAGGGATTAGAGTGTGGCCATCCCCAGTTGGGGGGGAGGGGGACGGTGATGATTTCTTGCTTTCTGTCTCTCTGGTGAGTACATGTGCTCTATAGCAAAAATCTCTCCAAAAGAAATAATTTAAAAAGGTAACAAGGGATATAGTCTGCATATTTCTTTTTTTTTTTTTTTGAGAGAGAGATATTTTTGCTATAGGATGTGTGCACTTGCCAGAGACACAGAGAGAGAGAGATGTAGAGAGATAGAAAGGAAGAAATCATCCCCAAGGGAAGATGACCATGCCATAATCCCTTCTCCTCCAGTCTCCTCTCAAGATTTTGGGCATGCATATACATGTTCCTGACATGAGTTTTAAGTCACTGAGTCTAGAACTTGAACCTCGGTTGACTACATGGGAGGCCAGCAATGTAACCATTACACCATCCGTTAGTCTATTCTGCATATTTCAAACTCCTTCCAGAAGGATCTAGAGCAGTTTCTTGTATTTGAGTATATTAATATTATTATTTCTACAACTGAACACGAATCTTCTCAGGATAAATAATTATAACCTCAGGTTGACCAATGGTGCAAAGGCTAAGGGAGTATATGATAACAGTAAGGAATAAGCCAACTATTCTAACACCAATATGAATGATGGACTTTCTGCATTACACTTATGAACTTTCTATATAAGAATGGTTCCAATGGTCTATAGAATATGGCATAATGGTTACGTCGCTGGACTTCCACATAGTCAACCATGGTTTAAATTCCAGAACTGGTGGTTTAAAACTCACAACCAGCTCATGTGCATATGTGCCAAAGATCCTGAGAAGAGAATAAAAGAGAAGGGATTGTGGCGTGGCCATCCACCCTGGGGAGTGAGTTCTCACTTTCTGTCTCTCTGGTGTGTGCAATGCCCTGTAGCAAGAAATCTCTCTTAAAAAAATTCATAGAAGCAAAATAACACTTATGATGAAAATTATTTATGTATTGATTCAAATAAACTAATAATTTTATGTTTTAAAAGAATCAGAATACTAATACTGTTTGCCATTATTAAAACTCTATTATAAATTCTACCCCTTGCTGGTATGGCTTAGGAAATCCAGGTTACATTTAAAAGCCAAATCCAGGGGTCAGCATGACATGGTGGTTAAGGCACTGGGCTCCCACATGGCCAACCACAGTTCAAGTCCTAGACCTGGCAGCTTGCTCTCGTTCTCATTCTTTCTCTCTCTGGTGAATTAAAAAATAATGATAATAATAAATAATTCTTTTTAAAAAAAATCCACCCCTGGGACCAGCAATTAACATAATGGCTATGTCACTGGACTCCCATATAGTCGATCGTGGTTTGAGTCCCAGACCCAGTGGCTTAAACTCACACCAAGCGTGTGTGCGTGTGTGCCCAAGATCCCGAGAGGAGAATAGAGGAGAAGGGACTGTGGTGTGGCCATCCCCCCCCCCGGGGGGGGTGATTTCTCTCTTTCTGTCTCTCTGTCCCTCTGGCAAGCACACATGTCCTATAGCAAAAACTTCTCAAAAAAAAAAAAAAATCCACCCCTGAAGTCTTAGTACATTTCTGAAATTGTCTACCTGATCCGGTTACAGGTAACAGTTAAAGTAAACAAAAAGGGAAGATACTGAGCAGAAAAGGGAGAGGAAAATGACTAATGACTAGCGATCTAACTTAGGTGAAAAAAAAAATTAGAGTTTTTCTCCTTCTTAATACTGAAATTAATTTCATCAAATGTTTCATGGAGCTGGTAGGGAGGTATACCTTCTGCTTGTGGGGTTCCACACAGACATATTATTGACATCAGTTATTCTCAACTAAAGGTAAGAGGTGAGGAGAAAGTGACAGCAGAGAGGGAGAGCTGAGATGTGTTGTTTGATAAAACATGTACTGTATATTCTATTTTTTAGAGATTTTTGTTATAGGGTATGTGTGCTCACCAGAGAGACAGAGACAGAGAGACCAAAAGCAAGAAATCACCTCCCAGGTGTGATGTCTATGCCAAAATCCTTTCTCCTTCATTCTCCTCTTGAGATTTTGAGCATGTGCACACACACCCCAGCATGCATTTAAACTGCTGGGTCCAGAACTTGAACTGTGGTTGACTATGTGGGCGACCAGCAACATAAGCAGTACACCATCTGCTGGTTCCAATATTGTATATTCTATTATAATTTTATTTTGAGGACCACTGTAAAGTCTTGTTTCCATAATATACATATTTAAGAAAGTGATATGGAAGAACCTTGAATTCATGAATATCTCAGGGTTGATAACTGCCTAAAATTTCTGCCCTCAGGCAAACTTATTGCCCCTCCTCGGAGCTACAGGATAACCTGAAACCTTGAATAGATTAGTGCCTTGAATAGATTATTACTTTGAATAGATTAGACTTCCTGTTTCTGTGACTCCTCCCTTTGATGCTGCATAGGGCGGGTTATGAGCTTATTCCCCATCCTGAGACCTCCCTTTCCCCAATTCCCTCATAAAAGACCGTGTCCAACACCCAATCAGGTTGATTTAGAGTGTTAACTCCTCCATGCCTGCCAGTGTATTAAATAGTTCTCCTAATCTCTCCAAGTGCTGCTTACTGTTCCTCGGCATCTGGTTTTCTACAATTTTAGTACATTGGCTGGGAAACAGAATCAGACTGGCCCTTCGAGCCACTGATCCCAGGGTGTTTCTCCCTGGGATTGGTACTATGGTGTAGAGAGATAGGCATGCCCCCATCTCATGCCCCCTCTCAGCCAGGGTGCCCACCCCAAGGCCAAGTGTTCCTGGATCATCAGACTCCAGTTGGAGAGAAGGACCAATTCCTGGCACCTGATGCATCAACCGTGGGCAACTCTGATAATCTGGTAAACTCCTAGGGATCTGTAAGGCCCTGGTCAGACTCACTCGATTTGAGCGGAAGAGGAGACCTGTACACTCTCCTTCAGTCACAAGACCAACAGTCAGGGCTCATCTGGTAATTGGCTGAAGTCCCCTGAGATCTGTAGAGTCCTAGTCAGACTCACTCAATTTCAGTGGAAGAGACCTGTACACTCACCTTCCATCACAAGATCAGCAGTCAGGGCTCATCTGGTAATTGGCAGGTGTGGGAGGGAAAATATAACCTCTGAATAAATATGAGTGCTTGTAACAAGCGAATGTGTTTGTGGCTCCACAGCTTCTTGCCATGGAGAAAGATGCCTGATTGGTCCTCTCTGGGGGGCACCCACCCTTTGTCTGTTGTGACACTGTTCACGGGAGGGGGAACACAGAGGCCAATGGGAGGGTTTTCCCTATAGAAGCCGATAGGCAGGATAGCGAATATCAGGTTGCCGATTCTGTCCTCCGAAGTTAGGACAAGAGTTCTTTCCGACTGTGATGAAAAACGCCTTCCTGGAGCCCTCCTGACCCTCCTACAAAGGCTCCCGCCACAGAGCAGAACCTACCCACTCTGTCTGGGAAAGGAGAGAGCAGGCATTACCCTCTACCTAGACAACCTTCCCTCAGTGATCAGCTCAACAGATTTCCATTTCCTTGTCCTCCTCCATTCCCCCTGCCACTTGCCTCAGAAATACCCCTCTCTAGCACCGGGGGTGTCTACCATTAGAAAACCAAGAGGACAGACCCCCAGAGAGAGAGACCGCTGTGGTCTTTCTCATTGCAGCCTTTGGCTGAGCACCCCCGCCCAAGAAAACTTGAACAAATATTGCCTACACTGCGGCCTGTTCAGCTGTGCCTCAGGAAGGCTGCACAGCATCTGATCCTCTGGGCTAAGACCACCCCCAGGACCCACTGTCCCTCCAGAGTCTCTTAATGGATCACTTCTGTGGTAGGCAGTTAGTTAGCCATGAGTGGGCAGCCCTAAGAGAAAAGCGAAAGGCTCACCTAGCTCCAGGTGCCAGGAGGGTGAGGCAATTTGCCATCTCCCTTCCTTGAGGCCTGAGGGAAGCACACAGGGATAATTTGTAAATTTTTCTCTTATCAAAAAGACCTAAGCAAGCGTTTTTGGTCGATGCCCCAATTCGACTAATTGGGCAGTCTAATTGGGGCAACCTGGCTCTCATTGGGCACCATGCGCAATTAGGTGATCAAGTTCATCATTCTTTACCTGTGAGGAAGATGCGCAGGTGCAGGAAAAGAGCGTATGGATTCTAATTTAAAGGAAGAACATAGGCAGCATAAGGGAGGGCCTCCCACTAATGAATATTCATGACCTCTAGTAATAAAAATAACGGTTAACTATCACCAAGCGTGGTTGCCACTTGGCAATCCGCCCACCCAACAACCTTTTTGGGTGTACTTTCTTTCTTTCCTTTCCTTTCTTTCTATTAAATCTTTTTTTCTACCTACTTCATTCGTGGTTGCAGTTTCATTTTGCGCCTAGGGACAGATCTCTAATTTTAGTGATCTGGACCCAAAGAACCAAGGATTTCACAATGCAGCTCAACACTCTCCCATCCGTTAACAGTTCTTCCAACCAATGATCTCCCAAGCCTTCTGGAAGAACAGGCTTTTGATAACTAGAGAGAGGTCAGAAATATTTGGGATATAATGAGAAAACCTAAATCCAAGTCATCCAAGCTCACTGTGCTAGACTGTAAGCTGACTAATTTTTTAAATGGCTTCTCTGGTGATTATGGAGTTAAAATGGAACTGGAGAAGTTGAGAGGCCTCTGTGAGGTTAATGGCTCTTTCAAGGTCAAATGGCCACCACAGAGAACCTTACATCACCCTGCTGTGTGGGCTATGTACAATGTTGTTCCTGGCATCCCCGGCTACCCTGAGCAATTTCCCTATGCTGACTCCTAACTACAAATAGCCCAAGTCATTCTGCCCTGGGCACAAATCTACCAAAGAGAAAAAAAACAATGCACTATTTTCACCGCCCATGTCATGCCCCCAGTGCCAAGCTCTGACCAAAAGAAACCCACGGCTCCAATCCTTCAGGGCCCCCAAGAAGAGGAGCCATTAGCAGCTCCGCCTTCATATGTCCTGGCTGAGCCAGTAATTAAAACCTCTCCCCCATCTGTTTTCCTGGGACCTAAAGAGCAGCCTGAGGAGCCAGCGCCAGCTCAGCCAGCTCAGGGGGGAGACCACCAGTCATCCCAAATCCCATGCCCTGATTCGGCCTCACCTGCCATCACCCGGCAAGCCACTGCAGCCCAGGGCAGCCTTACTCTTCAGATGCCCCTTCAAGACACCTGAGTATCCCCCCGGAAGGCACAGATGGGACTATTACAGAAGGCAGAACAACTCTCTACTACCAGCCCTTCTTGCAGGCAAAAAGCTTCTGATTAGGGGACACTTCGTTACCCACAAGTTCTTGTACCTCCTGATTGCCTGCCACATTGCTGGGAAGGGACCTTAGACTAAACTTAGAGTGTAAATCAGCTTTGATTCATCAGGCTCAGCTGCTTTAACCATCAGCCCTGCCATAATCCTAACTGTGACAGTGCCCGGAAGGAGGAATGGCGAATGTTTGCCCCCCAGGTACCCAGCAGAAATAATAAGGTTGCAGGCCTAGCCCCATGAATCCACCACTCACGAGCAAAGCAAGCTGCAGCATTAGAGTGGAGGGACATATTTATGGAGGGGCCATAAGTGAGGTGTGGGGACATGCTCTGCGCAAATGCCACTTGGCAGAACCTTACAACTTGTCCTTTCCTTGACCCTCACTGCAGGCATAGCAAAGGGTGGAAATTGCTAGGAGCGTTCCAACAAACACATCTGATGGAAGTCAGGAAACATCTTGACCCCAATTAGCAAAGTCCAATCCCTGCTCTGCATCTGAAAGATTCTTTAACCTTCTCTGGTCGTGGTGGTGCCCACCTTATGGAGAGATGCTTTAGCCTTGTGTTTCTTCCCCACACCTGCAGCTGGGCTTCTCTCCATTAGAAAAGAAGATAATGGGATTTCTCCATGATGTGATTATCATCAGAGGATACACCCAGAAACACCCAGTTCAGTATGTCTAAGCTTTTATAGATTTGTTACCTGCTTATTGTCTGGCAATAAATCTATGAAATGTTGTAAAATAGACATATGTAGTGTCGCCTTGTACTATAAATAAAGATGCCCATTTTGTTTGGGGGCTCAAACAATGGCACAAATTGCTTGGGCTACCTAGGCTCAGGCTTCCTGTGTCTGCTGTTACTCTATCTCTGTCTCATTCTTTCCATTTCCCCGGTCCTCTTGAGATGAAGGACTTCCTCTTTCTCGTCCTCTTTCTCTTCCTCACCAGCAGCCTCCTGATCATAATTCAGCTAGAGCCAAGCCCCAGGGCAGACACCGACATCAGAGGACCCCAGGACTTGGATGATGAAAAACCACCCTGAGCAGCCAACTAAGATAACTTTCCAAAGGACTAAGACCTGGGGTGTGGTGGCGCCCGCCCTATGGCAAAGGACTAAGACCTGTCGTCGAGACTGCAGCCCTGCTGCAGCCACTCCTGGGCTGGTTGCTCTACGCATGGCAGGAGCGTGAGGAGTCTACAGCCCTGCTTTGGTCACTCTGGACACTGACCAATTTACGCATGGCAGAAGTTGAGGACAGTGACGGATAACACCCCTACCACACCCTTATAATTTCCTACTCCTAGCCCCTCCAGTAGTGCTGGCTGTGCTTCTCTCCATTGGTCTGGCAGCGGTGGCCCCAAGGGACTGGAAGTTATGGGAGAGGCTTTTGCTAGCAGTAGTATACCTCCTGGTAGTAGGGATCTTGATAGGTCTAAGATGCCTGGGTTAACTAACTGGAGGCATTTTCGTTAGGGCTCTGTTCCTAATACTGATTTTGCCTTAATGATACTCCTGATCCTGGGACTTGTTCTTTTACTGAGGCTGACAAGTGCCTACCCCCCTTGCCTCAAATAGTGCAACTAAACCATCCAGTCAGCTGCAACCAGGCGCCTACCTAGCAATGTTATACCACTTGCCCAGGATTTACAATCCCATAGTCATTCCGAGGTCCCCCAAGACATCTGGCATTTGTGCACCAGGGGTGAGGCTATTAAGTCCTGCCTGGACTCAGTCACCCTCCAGAAGTGCCAGGAGGGTGAACACTATTTTGTGAGTAAGAGCAGAAAGAGGGACCAGCAGGTGGTGGGGTGGTTAAGGGTGCTGGACTCCCACATGGCTGACCATGGTTTGAGTCCCAGATCTGGTGGCTTGCTTTCGCTCTCTCGCTCTTTCTCTGTTCCTCTCTGGTTAAGTTAAAATAAATAAAGTTTAAAAAAAAAAAAAAAAAGAGCAGAAAGAGCCATGATTGTTATGATGGTCTCCCTGCAGGAAAATGGGCCTGCTACACAGGTCTCAGTGTGGGCTCTGGACATCTGTCCAGATGGGCTCTGGACATAGCCACTGCCTCTCCTGGAGTCCCTAGAAGTTATCCTTTTAACCCTGGCAGTTGGACCATGTGTCTTTAATCTGCTTAAGTGATTCATAACCTCCCGATTTAAAGCCATAAAGTATCAACTGCTTGTCACTGTCCCTACAAGCTTGTTTACTGCCTTCCTGTTGACTCTCCTTGAGTATAGTTGAGGAGGCTCAAGAGGGGGGAATGACATGGAAGGACCCTGAATTTATGAATAACTCAGGGCTGATAGCTGCCTGAAATTTCTGCCCTCCAGCAAACTCATGCCCCTCCTAGGAGCTACAGGATAACCTGAAACCTTGAAGAGATTAGCCTTCCTGCTTCTCTGACTCCTTTTGACACTGCATAGGGTGGGTTCTGAGCCCATTTCCCATCCCAAGACCTCCCCTTCCCCTAGTCCCCCATAAATGATCATGTCCATCCCCCAATCAGGGCCGGAGATTCAGAGTGTTAACTCCTCCATGCCCACCAACGTAATAAACAGTTTTCCTAATTTCTCCTAGTGCTGCTTTCCATTCCTCAGCGCCTGGTTTCCTGCAACAGAAGAAGGTATGGCTGAAGTTTGCCAAAGTGGAGGAAGACTGAAAAATTGAGAACTGTCAGTCCTATTTATTTTATTGCTCAGGTTTTTGTATACCCAGCCTACCAGCTTTTCTGTCTTTCTCTTTTTCCTTCTTCTTTCTTTCTCTCTTTCTTTCTTTCTTTTTCTGTAGACAGAATTCTGACTGCTTTTGCCTATTTTCCCAAGGTCTTTTTCAGATGGCCTAGGGGGAGTCGCACCACAGATACTGACAGACCATTTTGGCCCATTAGTAACAGGATTCTTCCTACATCCTGACCTTGGCATAGTATTGGAGTATCTTTGTGATGTATACTAAGCCTCCTTACTGCTGTTAAAGTACATTACTTTCTGATCTCAGCAACCTTCCTTTTTCAGTCACCACTCTAAAAGCTGTAAAACCCACATATGATCTATAAGCCCCTCCTTCCACATGTCCTGCCTTTTTGGGCCAGGCCAATGGAAAAACTTTTACTAAATTCCAAACTCTGTCTCTTGCTCTCAAAATCAAATAAAAGGAACCTCTATACCTGATAATCCCAAGAAAAAGACATGTTTTGCCTCCTCTCTGGGCCTACGTTACTCATATTCTGCTTGGAAATAAATCATATTAATTATTAATTTTTTAGAGTTGATTATTTTCTGTTGACATTTCTGTCTTCTTTTTAGAAACTGGCCTAAGTGGATTGGTTTCTGCTGCAATAATGTGGGATAGTCCCCTTCATTTGCAGGATATTAGGGACTCTGAACATGTGAGAGTCTCCCTTTGAGTTAGCAAATGACAGGAATCCAAGCAATGCTGTTTGGTCCCCTCTTTGGACAGCATGGAAGACTCCTCTGCTAATGTTCATCTAGCTCTGGGAACAGTGTGTTAAAGTTGACTAAGACATTTTCTTCAGGGGAGTCAAGCTGTATGTATTTGGGAAATAGCTCTCCAAGTTTGCAAAATGAGCTTGGCACTCTGGTTTCAAAAATGATGAAACCTTCTACTCTTATTTCTGTTTATTTTTTAGCTCATTTTAGCCAATACTTGGAAGAGGATTATCAGCTTATACTTATTCCAAATTCTTCCCAAATTACAAGATATCTGTTTAAAGAAGGGACAATTGGGAATTGGCAGATTATTTGTAGGAATTTTGCAGTGCGATACTTGGCAACCATTATTTATAATAGTATAGCAATTGTTGATAGACACAGAAAGAGCCATGAAGTGTAGTTGACTGGGAAAAGAAATAGGGTGGATAGGTGATCAGAGTTCCAGAATAGTGTGACATTATTTTAGTTAAGATATTATAAAAGTGGTGGGTGGTTAAGGCACTGGACTCTAACATGGCTGACCACAGATTGAGTTCTAGACCTAGAGGCTTGCTTTCTTACTTTCTGTCTTTGTTGCTGGTCAAATGAAATAATAATAATAATAATAATAAATATAATTAAATACATAATTCTTTTTTTAATTTTTAAAAAGTCAACATTTAATGAACATTTTTGATGTGCCAAATATTTCCCTCACCTCCTTTTGATACAAGAAAATTTTTGTACTTTATATACATGAACCAGATCATATATGTTCTTTTGTGACTGGCTTCTGTCATTCAATTCTGTTAGTGAGACTCAGTTTCACCCATACTTGGGTACAGTTTACATAATAACTCCTACTCCAGCCTCCCAACTGGGGCTATAAATGTGCCACCCACCATTCTCAGCTTTTTTTTTAAGATAGGATCTCTCTATGTCACTCAGGCTAGCCTCAAATTCCCAGTCCTCCTGCCCTGGCCCCCCCAAGCTGCTGGGATTACAGGTGCCCACTCTTGAGGATGAACTGAGAATCAAATCTAGGCCATCCATGTGGTCCCAGTCGTCAGAGCCCAGCATCAGCAACATACACTACAGTGGCTGGGCCTACCTCCATAGTAGCTTTTAGAGGCAGGTTTGCTTTTGAGAATTTAGGAGTACAGAATAAATAAAATTTCATATGATTGACACAGGCATTTCACTTCTTAGAGTCATCAAAGCGTGGCTTACCAAGGTGTCAAATATCTCAGGACCAATGGCAAAGACGGACATAATTTATTTCAAGAAGGTAGGTGGGTGGATAGAGGAGCATTGACTTGAACAACCTGGGACATGGGCTCCACTTTAAGCTTTCTAAAGCATGTTAGTACAAACAAGATTTCCTAGGATCTCAATTAGGAGTGCTGCTTTCTGACCTCAGTTTATCTGTGCCCTTGGGGATGTTTCTTATCCTTCTAAATCAGCAGACACTTTACTAAATGATGCCAAATCCTTTCTAGTTCTTCCTGTCTACAATTCCATGATTCCTACTCAAATCTGTGACCATCTGTTTGCATAGCTCAAATTCTCCTGTCAGTTTGTTCCCTCCTGCAGCTAAACCAACTGGTAAAGAGAAAGACAGTCTTGACTGGAGGTAATAAGAATCAGTCTAACTTTACATGCTGTGTGAAAGAAAAAAATACTCGTATTTATATTTAGTAGATAATAGTTTTAACACATAATTTCTATTTTGAGGTATTTTAATGGCTTGTATATCTAATAAGCTAGGCCTATCTTGGAATGAGATGAGGTGAAGGAACAGGGCAAGGTGTTCATTAGCCCCCACCTCACGTTCATCCCACTCTTCACACCACTTTACATGCTGTGTGAAAGAAAAAAATACTCGTATTTATATTTAGTAGATAATAGTTTTAACACATAATTTCTATTTTGAGGTATTTTAATGGCTTGTATATCTAATAAGCTAGGCCTATCTTGGAATGAGATGAGGTGAAGGAACAGGGCAAGGTGTTCATTAGCCCCCACCTCACGTTCATCCCACTCTTAACACCCTTTTTAAATTTTTTTGGAGAGGTTTTTGCTATAGGGCGCGTGCGCTCGCCAGACAGACAGAGAGAGACAGAGAGACAGAAAGCGAGAAATCACCCCCCGGGGGGATGGCCACGCCGTAATCCCTTCTCCTCCATTCTCCTCTTGGGATCTTGGGCACGCACACACATGTGCCCGGCATGAGTTTTAAGCCACCGGGTTTGGGACGTGAACTGCGGTCAACTACGTGGGAGTCCAGCGACATAGCCATTATACTAACTGCTGGTCCCAACATCCTTTTAATTATATTTACATTTGAACCAAATAAGCAAATGAAAATCTTCACCAGTCAACTTTAAACTTACATCTTACTTCTAGATCATCATGGATTCACATTATTTTCTTCATTATTTTGTCCACAACAACTTTATCTTTTAATTCAAATATTTTCAGTATTTAACTTCAACATTTAAAATCTACTGCAGTTTTTATATGCCAATTATACCACAAAGGTGGAAATATTTTCTCAGTCTTAGTCTGAGAGGTATTGCTGGCAGAAAACTAGGAGAGTCTATTTTAGTCACTGCCCTTGTATAGGTTACAAAAATCAATAAGATAGGGGTCAGTAGGTGACATGGTGGTTGAGGCACTGGACTTTCACATGCCCAACTACGGTTTGAGTCCTGGACCTGGCAGCTTGCTTTCTCACTTTCCCACTCTGTCTCACTCTGAACAAATTAACAGCAATAATAATAATTAATAAAAATAAATAAATAATTATTTTAAAAAGAACAAGACAAAGACTATGCCTTCAAGAAGCAGACAGTGGGCCAACCGTGGTGGCACAGCTATAACACAGCATTCTGTGACACTGAAGCCACATGGGAAGGTCTTGAGTTCGTGTCCTGAGGTCTCTCTATACACACATGAGGGCTGCACGTGTGTCAGTGACCCCGGCTAGCTGAGGCTAGGGGCAGATGACGATAAGATGACCCTATTAGAGATGTCTTTATTGCTCTCTTCCTCTCTCTTTCATGTAATAAATGAATAAGCTTTAAAAATGAAGCAAACAGTGAAGAAAAGACAGAAAATATTGCCACCTTAATTTCTTTCCAAGCCGTGTTTTGGACATTGACAGTGGTTAAAATTACCCCATCTTGGGCCAGCAGGTGGCATGGTGGTTGAGGCTCTGGACTTCCACATAGCTGACCATGATTCAAGTTCCAGACCTGGCAGCATGCTTTCTCACTTTCCCTTTCTCTGTCTTTCTCTGGTTAAGTATGCATGCCCCGTGGCAAATCAGAGAGTGATAAAAATGACAATAAATAAAACGAAAAAAAAAATTCTTTAAAAAATACATAACTCAATCTTATTATTTCTCCACAAAAGGAGACAAATAATCCTGAAATGCTGCCATTGCAACTTTTTTCCATAAATAACAAAATAACAGCAACAAAAACATTTAGAAAATAGCTTACTAATCCAACTATAAGGAATAAAATCATGCTTCGAATTTACCATTGCTTTCTTGCCTAAGAACAAGTTTTACTTCAAAAATAAAAGAATTCCACTTTCAAAATCTTAGTTTAAGCATTGAATGAGAGGATTACCCCTTATTAAGATATTTCAGTGATACTCTTTCTTCTAGCACTTACCAGCACCCTCCTTGAGATTCCTCTAAATACAAAGATTGGAAGTTTTACATCAGGGCATGCTAGGAAATTCAGGGTTTTACCTTCACCTTCAGTACACATTCTTTTTTTTTTTTTGGAGAGGTTTTTGCTATAGGGCGTGTGCGCTCGCCAGACAGACAGAGAGAAACATAGAGATGGAAAGCGAGAAATCACCCCCCAGGGGGGATGGCCACGCCACAATCCCTTCTCCTCCATTCTCCTCTTGGAATCTTGGGCATGCACGCGCCCAGCATGAGTTTTAAGCTACCAGGTCTGGGATGAGAACTGCGGTCGACTACGTGGGAGTCCAGCGACATAGCCATTACGCTAACTGCTGGTTCCCAAGTACACATTCTTTATTCTGAGAACTCTTTCACTAGAAGAAACACCCTTCACCCCATCACACATTGGTGTTTGTTATTTGGCTAGAATAAAGGTTTCCTTACAAACATCATGCTGCTTTCTTTGGCCATTGTCTAAGTTGATCTATGCCCTCCTCATGCCTGTTATTACACACAGGTGCAAATGGTTACTTGATAAACCTTAGCACAGTTGCTTAATGCACACAGTTAGCAAAAGACAAAATTCAGATGCAAAACAAGGTCTTTCTGATTCAGGAGCCCACCCAGTAGAGCACCTATCAACCAAATCATACCAAGGTGAACAATCAAACAAATAAATAAAAACAGTGTTACATTATAACCCACAGAACAAAAATCAATATCCATAAATAATTGATTACTATATAATGGGGGAAATAAGAGAGATCTTTTCCTTTTCTTTTTAAAAAATAATTATTCATTTAATTTAATTTATTATTATTTTGTCAATTTGCTATAGGGTGTATGTACTCATCAAAGAGGAAGAGAGAGAGAGGAGACAAGGAAGGTAAGAAAGCAAACTGCAAGGTCCAGGACTCAAACTACAGTTGGCTATGTGGGAGTCCAGTGCCTTAACCATCACTCCACTTCTGGCCCCTCCCCCTCCTTTTTATTTTTTAAGTGTACATGCATTCACTGAAGAGAGACAGAGAGAGAGCACAAAAGTGAAAAAGCATCTCCTATGAGTGATGTTCACACTGCTGCTCTTTCTCCTCCATTTGCCCTTTCCAGATTTGGATCACACATACACACACACACACACACACACACACACACACACACTGCTCAGCATGTTCTCCAAGCCACTCGGTCCAGACCAAACCTTGCAGTGGGCCATCTGGGATCAGCCGCCCCAACAATCATACCACTGGCTGGCCAGGACAGATCTTTCTTACAGTGGAGTTCCAATTGACACATGTATATGGAAAGAAGAAGAGAGTTGCCATTATCTAAATACTGTATTAATAACTGTTGCGGTAGATCCATTGATGGATGTTAAAATTACCAGGCAAAAGTCTGAGGAAAACCAAGATTTGCACATTCTGAAAGTATTTTCCTCCCACCTGTTTACTAACCACCACCTTATGAAGTTTCTTGACTAGTGACTACACAGTGAAGAGAGAATCTCAGGCAGACGCTACCGTTACCAAGGCGTCAAGGTTGATTACACCAAGTAAGACCTAACATTACCATGAACCCCATGATATCATGCACTGAGGACACAATTTCATTTCTGTGATATTTTTGCCAAAACCCAAACCAAGGTACAGTCTACAAAATACCTGCTCTTTAAAAGAACCAAGTTTATGGGACCAGCAGATGGTATAATGATTACGTTGCTGGATGTAGTCAACTGCGGTTCAAGTCCCAAACCTGGTGGTTTGAAACTCATGCTGGGCACATGCATAGGGGTGCCCAAAATCCTGAGATGAAACTAGAGGAGAAGAGATTGTGGGGTGGCCATCCCCCAGGGAGATGATTTTTCCACTTTCTGTCTCTCTGTCTCTGGTGAGTATACACACCCTATAGCAAAAATCTCTCTAAAATAAATAAATAAATGAACCAAGTTTATAAGACAAAGATACAAAAAGAAAAACGAGAAAAAACAGAAACCATGACAGATTGGAAGAGTATAATGAGAATCACCCATCATAAGAGTCATGGCTGAGACTCCTATAACAAAACACAGGTTAACAAGAGAAAGGCATAACAAATTTATTTATTTGACCAAAGTTTCACATAACATGGGAAATGAAGACCCAAAGAATGAGGGAAAACTGTCTGTTTTTATGCTTAGAGTTGATGAAGAATGGGCAGCTGTGTAGAAATGGGATTGAACTAAAAGGCATGGCCTAAGGATGACAGGCTGAGAAGGCAAACCCAGCAAGACCTGTCAGTTCAGACTCTTCTTGACTTCTCTGTGTAGCATTCCTTCCCTTTGGGTGTGAGACAGGACTCCTGGAATGGTCCCCTCAGGACTTTCTCCTTCAAGGGAGAAGAGGAATGACCTTTCTAGGTTTTTGTGGACAGAAGTCTGACTGTTTTTTCCTATTTTTCTAAAGTCCTTTCCAGAGGGCCTACAGATGTTGGCAGACCATTTTGGCCCATTAGTAACAGGATTCTTCCTACATCCTGACCTTGGCATAGTATTGGAGTATCTTTTTTGTTTGGAGAGGTTTTCACTATAGGGCATGTGCGCTCACCAGACAGACAGAGAGAGACATAGAGACAGGAAGCAAGAAATCACCCCCCAGGGGGGATGGTCACGCCGCAATCCCTTCTCCTCCATTCTTCTCTCGGGATCTTGGGCACACATGCACACACGCCCTGCGTGAGTTTTAAGCCACCAGGTCCGGGATGCGAACCGTGGTCGACTACGTGGGAGTCCAGCGACATAGCCATTACGCTAACTGCTGTCTCCCTGAGTATCTTTGTGATGTATATTAAGCCACCTTATTACAATTAAAATACATTACTTTTTGATCTCAGCAACTTTCTTTTTCTAATTGTCACCCTAAAAGCTATAAAACCCACCTATAACCTACAAGCTCCCCGCCATGTCCCACCTAAACTCTGTCTCTCTCTCTCTCTCTCAAAATCAAATGAAAGAAACCTCTGTACCTGGTCACCCCGAGAGAAAGGCATGTTTTGCCTACTCTCCAGACCTAGGTCACTCATACTCTGCTTGGAAATAAACTGCACTAATTATTCATGTTTTAGA
>NW_006159536.1:39413-46522 GCF_000334495.1 Tupaia belangeri chinensis
GGAAAGAGGCATTCTAATTTGTATGATCCACCTCAGGGAAGAGGAATTCTATGACTTGACCCCAGGGAGAAAAAGGAGGAGGCAAGAGAAAAGGTCAGAGAGCACTTCTTTCTGAGGCCCTTGCAATACCTTTCAGTTCAAAGTACTCAGCATGCCAAGGTGCCGTATTTGGGAGTACTATAATATTTTCTGAGCTCCAGCAGCAGTTGTGCCACAATCATTTCTGTAGCTGTATATTGGTATATAACAGGACCTCAAAGGGTGAGGGGTGAAAGTTGTTTCTAAGCAATGGTGAGAAGGATAGCAGACAGAATCTAAGAGACACTGCATGCTGTGGTCTGTAATTCCTCAGCACACAAGTCAGGCTAAGAATAAAGTGGCAGTTCAATCCAAGTCCGTATTTCTCAGGTACTAACTATATGAGCTCCATAAGAACTTTAGAATCCTTTCAATTTCCCCCAGGTGGCTTTGGGAGTTGCTAGTAGAAGTCAAATGTGTGATGTGCAAATTCAGTCTCTAGATTATCAAAAACTAGTCACTGCAAGCTCCTTGGGTTGGGAAGGAGGATATACTTATTGATTTCCCAACTAGGACCCTTATCTCGGAATGACATTCCCCTTTTCATCTATATGGCTGCAATGGACCTCACTGTTCCTAAGGTAAGACCCTGCTCTTCAAATGCCATTGATGGGGCCAGTACCAGATCGAAGTTGGTCTATTCAGCCTTTTGTGGAGAACTTTTGGAACAGTGTGGAGGGCACAGCATACGGAAGCCATCTTGAGCTATCTGCCATCTTGAGCTATCCACCATCTTGGAAACCATTAGGTTTCACTTCCTCATGGAGCAAACCATTTCTCAGAAATCACGTGACCAACTGTTCTCCTGAGGGGAGGGGCGGTTGGGTTTCTAGGCAACAGGAGAGATCCACCCACACCAATGATTGGTTCATGCTGTTCTATCTCATTTGCATTTTGGGCAACCAATCGGTGCCCACCAGCCTGTATATAACTGGCTATTTTTCCTCAATAAACAGAAGACTTGAAGACTTGATTAGCACCTTGTATTGTCTCCACTCTGTGTCTCTCCGTGTATCTGTTCTTTCTCTCACTCCCTCCCCCAGGAAACTGTTCAACTGTCCTGCGGGTCGGGACAGAACAGAAATAGAGTCAAGGAAAGAGAAAGTGAGAGAAGCATGCCTCTGTGTAGCTGGGTAGAGCATACAAACTTGGAAGCTGTCCAGCAGCCATATTTTACCTATGGGTTGGGGGCCAGAGAATTCCAGTGTGGGGACACAGAGAGAAGAAGAGAGAGAGGTGAGGAGGGAGAACTTACTGATCCTCCATAATACTGTACACTAGCTTCAGTCCTATCCAGCCAGCTATATCCATCACCTTGGAGTCTGGGAGATTTGTTTTTTATTCCCCTTTTGATAAACTCCTTTTTCATATAAGTTAGTTCAGTGAGTGTCTTTGTCACCTACAGCCAAGTGTCATGTAATAATGTCTGGGCCTAAAATGGTACCAGGGAAGATGGTAGTTAGTGCTCACCAGAAAGAAAATCATTGCAGTTCACACTGGCCTTGCTCAAGGGCTGCATCACACCTACTGGTGCTGGCCAATGGCAAGTTGCTGACATCCAAAATTAAGGGAGTCTTTCTACTTTGCTGCCATAGCTAGTGGTATTGCCTCCCAACATGGCAGAGGCCATGGTACCATTGAGCTATCAACTTATCCACCCAAGGTCCCTTGAAGATCATAAAAACAACATATTTATTGTTTTAAAGAATTATTTTATTTCGTTTATTAATATTATTATTTTTTTATTTGACCATACAGAAACAGAGAGAGAGAAAGTGAGAAAATGAGTTGCCAGGTCCAGGACTTGAACTGTGGTTGGCCATGTGGAAATCCAGTGTCTTAACCACCATGCCACCTGCCAGTCCCAATGCTTCTTACTTTTATTCACACTTTTATTGCGGCCACTTCTATGGAGGACCCTGACATGAGTTTCAAAGATAAATGTGAAGGAGTGTGTCACTTAAGATGTCCTTGGCTAAAGTTACCACAAATCTCCAACTAGAACTGGCTTTAAAATAAAATTTTTAAAGAGGTAAGAACTGTAACACATAAAAATGCAATCCTAAGAGTTCTATGACCGTCCTCATTTAGAGAGTAAATTTATCATCAGACTGGTAATAATTTGGCTAGCATAGTGCTGGGCATCATATCTAGTGTGACTAGAAGAAAAAAGTAGTTAACCTTGTGATTAGGCCAGAGGCCCAGGCAGCTTGGATGTAGGGGTTGGATGCTATGCCACAGTCGGCTGATGCAACCCAGATCTAGTCTGCCATCAGACCTGCGCTGCACTCGGATCTAACCTGGATGTAGTACATGGCGCTCTACTCTGCACTTGGCACCAGATCCTACATGGCACACTAGTCTGCTTTTCCTCTAAACCATTACCACACATGCACTGTTTCTACCTCTATGAAACTCCCCCTCCCTATACTCATAAAAATCACTAAGCCCCTCCCAAAGGCATGACTTCTCTGTCCCTCTCCCTCTCTGTTGAACCAGTGAACCTCGCCCAGGAGCGTTCCCAATAAAGGCCCTACATTTCTATTTTCTTGCATGGTCAGCCCATTCCTTACATTTGGCTCTGAAACTTGGGAAGAGTTTTGTGTCCTGTAGTCCCTGTGAGGGTCTTTCCTCCCCTGAACCAGAAACCTACCCTCCAATCACTGACTAGACACCTGCCCCGGCCACTGAGGGTATGTCCACCTGCCCATGGTTTCCAGGACTCAAACCTCCGGGTTCCCTGTCTGAAAACATGGCCACATCCGGGTCCCCTCTGACTCCTTAGAGCTCAGGTGATGGTAGAGATGTCCCAATCCCCTCCTGCCCATCCCCCCTTCTGTTCCATGAGCACAAAAGGAATTTGGGATGCCTCTCCCTTTTCCGCTCACATGAGTCCCAGACACAAGGGGTAATATTAAGTCTGTCACTGAGTTATAGATGCCCCTGGGCTGTCTGCTCCGTAACCTCACCAAATTAGGATTTTCTCAGGATCTCCACTGCAAGCGGCTGATATTCTATTCCACTGCGGCCTGGCCACAATAGCCTTTGGACGATGGGTTCAAATGACCTCCTGAGGAGACTTTTGATTACAATACCCTCGCTGATTTGGATCACTATTGCCGAAGGGTAGGCAAATGGTCAGAGGTTCCATATGTCCAAGCCTTTTAGGACCTGTGCTCCTGCCCCTCCTGCACCACCTGCACTACGGCCCAAGTCCTTCTCACCACCGGAGCCCCACAGTCTCTCCTAGAGGCTGATCTCTCTCTCCTATAGATGAACCACCCCAAACTCTTACCTTCCCTCCTTCCCAGTGCTCCCTCAAAGTCCCCCACCAGAACCCAGTCCTACTTCGAGGCCTCCAGAGCCAGCCTTCCCCATTGCTCCCCCGCCTTCACCACTGCCACCTCCGCCACCTACTCCTCCATGTCCTTTGCTCCTATCCCCTCCTCACCCATCTCCAGTTTGTTCACATACCCACTCACACTCTCACCTCTTCCCCCAGTTCTAACCTTCTCTGTCCTCTCCGGGAAGTGGCAGGAACAGAGGGTATTGTCAGGGTCCACATCCCCTTCTTTCTCCAAAATCTATCTCAAATAGAAAAAATACTCTGTTCTTTCTCTGCTAACTCCACAAATTTTATCAAAGAGTTCCACTATTTTACTCAGGTTTATAATCTTACTTGGCATGACCTCTATGTAATCCTGTCCTCCACCCTTACTGTGGATGAGAGAGAGCGAGTCAGGGCTGCAGCCAGAGAAGATGCCAACCAAGCCCGCCTGGTCAACCTGACTCTATCAGTTGGACAAATGGCTGTTCCTATTACTGACCCTCACTGGGACTATCAGGTAGGAAACTCTGGCCCAAAAAAAAAAAAACGAGACCGCATGATCCAATGCCTCCTGGCTGGAATACAAGCTGTCTCTAACAAAATTGTCAATTTTGACAAACTCCAGAAAATCACGCAGTGGGCAGATGAAAACCCAGCTGGGTTCCTCAATTTCCTTACAGAGGCCTTAACCCTTTAATACACAATTAGACCCCGCTTCACTGGCTGGGGCCAGAGTTTTGGTGTCTCACGTTATTACCTAGTCAGTGCCTGATATCCACAAGAAATTTAAATGGGCAGAGGATGGCCCTCAGACCCCTGTCCATGATCTGGTGAAAATAGCGTTTAAGGTTTACAATGCCAGGGAGGAAGCTGCCGAGTCTGAATGTCAAGCCCACCTTCCACAAGGTGACACTCCAAACCCAAAGCCCCGGCAGCAGCCCTGAGGCCAGCAGCCCCACAGGGGCACAAGAATGGGGCTTTCTCACCTAAGTCCATTTCTCCCGGACCATACTCCAAGAGTGGGAACAAAGGCCACTGGGCTCGACAATGTCCTTGCCCCCAACTGCCCACCAAGCCATGCCCCAAGTGCAAAAAGCCGGTCATTGACGAAGTGACTGCCCAATGACTGACTCATCCTTGGCGCCTCCATGTGAGGGACAAATCAGCCAGGAAGTCCCCTCTTTGAAGCTGTTGGGGCTAGCCACCAACGGAAGAGGCCCAGACTCGAAGACCTCCATCACCCTCACTGAGCCCAGGGTAATGCTACCTGGGTAAGTCCATCTCCTTTCTTGTGGACACAGGGGCTACCTACTCTGTCCTGCCCTCCCATTCGGGGCCACTTTTTCCTTATCAGATCTTGGTCACAGGAATAGATGGCATGCCCTCCTGCCCACATAGGACAGCCACCCCAGCCTGCCATTTAAATGAATGACCTTTCTCCCACTCCGACCTAGTAATGCTGTCATGCCCAGTCTCCCTCCTGGGCAGAGACATCCTTTACCTATTGGGAGCTATCCTCCAACTTTCAGCTGCAGCCCCTGCCGCTCACTTTCTCCTCCCTCTCATCTGCTCATCCATTGACTGATCTCTCCCGCCCTCCTTTCCTCTTCCCCCCGAAAAAGTTAACCCTATTGTCTGCAACACTTCTGAGCCAGTTGTGGCCTCCCTGCAGTAACAAATCACTTCAGTCGCCTGGGTAGCTCTTCAAAACTGACATGCCTTAGACCTATAGATGGCAGAGAAAGGGGGCACCTATCTGTTTCTCAGAGAGGAATGCTGCTACTACGTCAATGAGACAGGACTGGCTGAACAAAATATCGATGTCCTCAGCCATTTAAGTGAAGAACTATGACGCCAGCAGCAACAGCCCACTTCTCTTTTCCCAGACTGGTGGCAATCTAGCCTCATCACCTGGATTGCCCCTATTTTAGGACCATTGATTCTCGTCTGCCTTCTTCATGTTTACACCCTGTTTCCTCAGGTTCCTCAGAAGCCAAATGCTCCTCCATCCCTATACACAAGTACCCACTGAGCCCTCAGCCCCTGACTTCTCCTCTTCGCCCCGGAAGTAGTTACTGATCAAACAGTGCCCTACAACACCAAAACAGTCAGGATGTTAGGCCAGAGGCCTGGACAGCTTGGGTGTAGGGTTGGACGCCACGTCACAGTTGGCTGATACAACCCAGATCTAGTCTGTCGTCAGACTTGGCTGCACTGGGATCTAACCCAGATGTAGCACATGGTGCTCTACTCTGCACTCTTTTTTTTTTTTTTTTTTTTTTTTGAGAGAGATTTTTGCTATAGGGTGCGTGCGCTCGCCAGACAGACAGAGAGAGACTGAGAGACAGAAAGCAGGAAATCACCCCCCAGGGGTGGTGGCCACACCGCAATCCCTTCTCCTCCATTCTCCTGTCGGGATCTTGGGCATGTACGCACACGCGCCCGGCGTGAGGTTAAGCCACCGGGTCTGGGACTCGAACCTCAGTCAACTACATGAGCGTCCAGCAACATAGCTATCATGCTAACTGCTGGTCCCTACTCTGCACTCTTCACCAGACCCTATATGGCACAGTAGTCTGTTTTCCCCCTAAACCATTACCATTACCATACATGGACGGTTCCTACCTCTAAGACACTCTCCCTTGCTATACCCTTATAAAAATCACTAAACCCTTCCCTGGGGACCAACTTCTCTGGCTCTCTCTCTCTCTGTTGGACCAGTGAACCTTGCCCAGGAGTGTTCCCAATAAAGGCTCTACATTTCTATTTTTTGCATGGTCAGCCCATTCCTTGTCCTCATGTGTTTTTTAGAAAGTGAAGAAAACTTTCCCTCAAGCTAAAGGTTAGTAACTGCAATAATGGAGCATTACCTAAGATGTCCCTTGCGCACACACACTCCAACAGTTATTCACCTCATTTGCATAGTGGAGTCCCTGGAGAAATTTAAAGAACAAGGATGCTTGGGTTCTACCCCCAGAGAGTCTGTGTTAATTGGTCAGAGGAGTATTAAAATTCCCCCAGGTGATTCTCAAGTATAGCCAATGTTGAGAACTACTGATGCAGATAAAACCCTGGTAACCCCACAACCCAAGACTTACCCAGACATGCCCAGACATGCCTACATCTTAGCCTGTACACAGCCATGGCCTAGGGACCCTAGAATGTTTAGTCTCTTATGTTCACAGAGTTCATAGCAAAAATACTAAGAAGGTTTTTATGACCTTCCTTTTCAGCAGGTCTTGAACCTCTTATTGACAGATACCCTCCTTATATCTGACAGAAGGAACATCTTACCTCTAAAGATAGAGCACAGAAAAGAATCAGAACAAATAGGCCTTGCTAAGTTTTCTGCATTTTATCACCATTAGATCATACCAATTATATTTCTTTTTTTTAAGAATTATTTATTCAACTTTATTTTTTTATTATTATTATTTTTAATTTGACCAGAAAGAGAGAGAGAGACGGAAAATGAGAAATCAAGCCAGTAGGTCCAGGGTTCAAACCATGGTTGATCATGTGGGAGACCAGTGCTTTAACCACAATGCCACCTGCTGGCACCTGTCCAATTACATTTCAATGTAACTGTCCACTCTTCATCATACAGCATAAAAATACACAAGTGTAACTGTTTCTTTGGGTTATGAAGGCTCTTGTGTCATGTACAACTTGTATTAAATAAATCTGTATGTTTTTCTTTCTT
>NW_006159536.1:46552-50904 GCF_000334495.1 Tupaia belangeri chinensis
TTTTTGTTTTTTTTTCTTTCTTTTTTTTTTTTTTTTTTGAGAGGTTTTTGCTATAGAATGTGTGTGCTCACCAGAAAGACAGAGAGAGATAGACAGAAAGTGAGAAATTATGCCCCAGGGGCGATGGCCACACCGCAATCCCTTCTCCTCCATTCTCCTCCCAGGATCTTAGGCATGCACGCATACGCACCTGGCATGAGTTTAAGCCACCGGGTCCAGGACTTGAACCACGGTTGACCACATGGGAGTCCAGCAACATAGCCATTAAGCCAACTGCTGGTCCCAAATAAATCTGTATGCTTTTCTATTATTCATCTGTCTTCTATAATAAGGAACTTGGTGAACTTTGTGATGGGTGAGAAAAAAGACATTATTTCTTTTTTTCCCATTAATGTGTTAAGAATTCTCATTATATTTAGAACATAAAAATTTCCCATGTCAGATAATATTTAATAAACCCATAATAAGTACAAAACATTATAGCACATCATATTTGGGAGGTCACAATGAAATAGAAGATATGCTCCTATTTCAGCAGCTTACCTTCAAAATAAGGAGATTCAACATAAATTCACTAATAACACTTTTAAAGAGAAAAGATTGAATACAATGGAATAGGATGTAAATACTACTTTAAAATAGTAATAACCATCATTTGTGAAAGACTTATAATGTACACAAGTTACCTATGTCTTTGGGTTTTCATTTCCTTATGAAGTCTCTGTGCCACATAAAACTTATATTAACACATTTGTATGCTTTTCTTTTGTTAGCTTGACTATTAAGAGAGATCTCAGCCATGGGGCCCAGCAGGTGACGTGATGGTTAAGGTGCTAGACTCCCACATGGTCAGCAATAGTTCAAAATCCCAGACCTGGTGGCTTGCTCTCTTACTTTCTTTCTCTCTGTCTGTCTCTCCCTGGTGATCACATGTGTCCTACAGCAAATTTTTAAAATAGTAATAAAAATAAAAGTAAATAAAAAATCTTTAAAAAAAAAAAAAAGAGAGAGAGAGAGAGACCTTAGCCATGACCTAGCAATGAATGAAGGAAAGGAGTATTTCCTCCTCTGTATAACCAAGAGACGAGGTCAGGCGAGAGGAATGGTAGTGAAGATGAGATGTTGGTAACAGACACCCAGCCCTAGATTGGTCTGAATAACCAACTCTGCCTCTATCCAGTGTAGTAGAGGAGACACAGGTCATAATTAGGAGTTCAGATTTTTTTTTTAAGTTCATTCATTTATTCCATGAGTGAGAGAGACGCAGAGTGACAGCACTCCCAACAGAGTCTTCACGTTGCCATCCACCCCTAGCTTTATCCAACCCCAGGTAATGGGCACATTCGTGTCCTCCTTACTCAGGGAGCTATCTGGACACAAAACTGGAACCTCCCCATGAGGTCAGCCTAGCAGAGCACTGAGTTTTACAATTGTACCACTGTCGGATCCTAGGAGTTTGGATCCTATTCTAAGAGTGATAGTGAAACTGAGCAGGGACCCCCTAAGAGGAATGGGTCCTCAGTTTCTCCTTCTGTTAAAAAAAAAAAAAAAGTGAGACTCTCCCAAACTAAAAATTAAGGGCTGAACCAAAAGTAGAGTGTATTTTCTAAGGTTCTTAGAATGCAAGATCCATTTACATTGTAATGGCCCAGAGTAAGGGATAAGACCTCAGTCTTTGGTTATGGTTATTTGGTAAAACAACATTGGCCATTAATAAGGGCTATTTGACCTCTAAAATAGTCACTTAAAGGAAAGATAAGGCTTTCATTTTGCTGCTGGCAGTAAGCTCAAAGATCCCAGGCTGAATGGCTCCAGAAACCTGAACAGAAATTTGAATACCCAAGGCCTCACCAATCAAGAATGCCCAGGAGATGATCATGTCCTCTTGAACCAATCACTGAACTGATCTTGTGCCTGGGACCTTTGCCCTTAATTTTGCCCTTAAAAATGCATGTGGGGAGCATCCTGGGGAGACCAGGTCTCTTCAGCATATGCTGCCAGCTCTCCTTGCTTTGCGCTTTGCTATAAAGCTATACTTTCTTTCATCACACCATGTGCGTATGGTTTGGTTTTATAACACTTTGGGCCAGCAACCTGATTTGAGTTCAGTAACAATAGGAAGCCATTAGCACACTTTAAGAGAAAGAGAGTAAGTATTTAAGATAAGGAGGCAGGTATGTGAGCAGAAAACCACTTAACAGGAAAGACAGATGGTGATGACTGACATCCAGGCGACAGTTCAGGATTTTCACCGCTCTTTGTTATAGTCACCAAGTAGAATCACCCTCAGGTCCACTGGGGACACCCCAGGCGTATAGAAATCAGAGTTTCACTGACTTCTCCAGCAATTGTTGCTTGGTCAATTGGTTGAACTCTGCAGCCAGATGCTATGAAAGCCCTGGGGGAGGTGGACTCCTCACAACCTCTCAGCTTTCCGATTAATCATTTAGGTGGGAAACCTAAGCCTACTCAGTAGATACATGAACTCCAGGTCAAGATCATAGTCCTGTCTTATATGCGACCTTTATTTTCCCCCGTCAGGTTGGGGGTTATTTAAAAAACAAATTATTTTCATTTGGGCATGGTTTCCTAGCAACCAGGGAAAAGCATCTGTTTTCTGATGTCTGTGAGCACCAGCCTGAGCTGAGCGGATGCTCAAGCACGCCTCCAGAAGCACAGAAAGAACAAAAGCACTGGAATCAGCCTCTGCTTGGTGAGAGATTCTCAAAGGGGAATTAGTTGAGAGCTGGGCACCTAACAAAACCCAGCTGGAGAAGCCTGTGTCACAGCTGGAGGGCTTTGTGGGTGGGGGAGGAGACCTGTGTCGAGTGTGCAGGCATTCTTCAGTGTGTCCTGTCCCTACAGAACATGGGGCTGTAATTTCTAGGGGGATGGTTTCTATGAAAGAGCTGAAGTCTGAGACAGTTGACATCTTTCCAGGACCTCTTTTGTGTGTGTTTCCAGCCAGGATGTGTTTTCTTTAAAGAACTAAAGACAAAAAAGAGGAATTCAAATCCAACCGAATAGTCTCTGTGAATGGCCCTCTTTCAGCTACTAATGCATATAAATTACTGAATCTACAGCAGGAAGGAAGCTTTCTGATGGTTCAATGCTTGTTTTACCCAGGAAGAAATGAAAAAAACAGAGATGCGAATTCACATGTCCAAGGTGACACAGCTAGTTGGTGGCCTCACAGGGTCTTCTGACCTCCACTTTAGCGGTTGGGGATTGAGAGGTGCTCACATTTTTAAGATTTAAACCTCTGCCTACTATGCCACATTGAATGAGAGGATAAGAGAGGCAGAGCCTAAGAGAGAGCTGTCAAAACGACTATGAGATGAAGACTCTGTAATGTGTAAATCTGCAATTCAAAGGGCTTCCTCAGAATTACAAGACAAAAATAGGTTAAAGAAAATGCTCATTTTTCTGCTTTTTAGGCTTGAAAGTTAAGTGAGCCTACTCTCTGTCAATGAATTGAGATAGCACAACTATTTTATTAGCAAACTTGTTGGGGGCTAACTCTGTGACACCGTAGTAAGGCACTGCTCAGAGAAGCCAGATCTCACATAGTGACCAAGGTTTGAGTCCCTGGCCTGGTCAGCCTGAAACATACCAGGCATGTACACAAAGGCCCAGGATCTGGTGGACCGGAGAGCTGGAAGAAGAGGCCCGAGAGGAGGCATGCATGTCTTTCTCAGGGTGATTATGGACAGGCAGGTTCCTTTTATCTGATTTTCAGATTTACAGACAAAATTAGTGAAGAGATTTCCATTGGTCTGGCCCAAAGAGGCGGAACTTGTGGAATGGGGGGGGGCTAAAAGTTCTAGGTGGGTTCCACAATTCCTGGATTGGTGATTGGAAGGGAATATCTGTGTCCTGGGAAGAGATTCACAAAGAAATATTTAATCTACATTTCAAGGAAAGGGAAGTTCGGTGCCTTGGGACGAGGTTAGCAAAAGAATATACTGTAATCAGTTGAATACACATCTCAAAGATACTATGCCAGGGACAGGATGTAGGAAGAATCCTGTTAAATGGGAAAAAAAAAATGGTCTGTTAATGTTTGTGGGTGGCTCGTCCTAGGCCCTCTGGCAAGGACTTTGGAAAAATAAGAAAAAGCAGTCAGACTTCTGTCCACAAGTATTTTTTTTTCTTTTCCATAGGGCATATGTGTTCAGTAGAGAAAGACAGTGAGAGGGAAAATGAGAAATCAACTGCTAAGAGAATGGCCATGCCATAATCCTTTCTCCTCCTAGGATTTTGGGCACACACGCACACATGCCCAGCGTGACTTTCTTTCTTTTTTTTTTTTTTTTTTTAAAGGGGTTTTTTTTTAGTGCTCACTGGGCTCT
>NW_006159536.1:51148-69144 GCF_000334495.1 Tupaia belangeri chinensis
TTTTTTTTTTTAAAGAAAAACAAGTGTTTTCCAAATTATTGAATTAATAGAATCTGAATACATGCCAGCTCTTTGGAGTTATAGAGTATCAGGGTGAAAAGTGTTCTGATGATGTTAACGAGACCCATCCTGTCTTAGATAACACCTGAGACTGGAACACAAGAGCCAAGAGGCTTGGCCATAGCATACCAGTCAGTGGTGGCTGGACACCACAGGCTGGCATCAGGCTTCCCTAGGTCTAGGGCTTTTCCTTCCCCTAGGCCAGGAGGCCCCTCTCTGGCTTGCAGCATCCCCTCTCAGTTGACTCTCCTGTAGAGAGCAGAATTACTGCTAATATAGTTAGTGCATGCTATGGAACGCTTCTCTTCCTCCCTTCCACCTTAACCACACCCTTCCACCCCCAAAAAGCTAAAGCAGATGTAGCAGTAGCAAGGATGACCCAAATACATAAGGTGGCCTAATGAAAAATTAATTTAAATCAGTAGTGCAGTATTCTGTTTGCTCTTTGCTTATTGTTAGAGAGCAAAACTAAATGAAGCTGTGCTTATATGCTACAATTTTAAAAAGTTCACAAAGATTTTTTACTAATCATCTTTAGAACAGTGTTTTAAAAACACATGTGAAATTTCAGGGCCAGCAGGTGGTGTGGAGGTTAAGGTCGCTGGACTCCCACATGGCTGACTATGATTCAAGTCTCGGACCTGGTGGCTTGCTTTCTCACTTTCTCACTTCACTCTCACTCTGACTCTGACTCTCTCTGGTCAAATTAAAATAAATAAATAAATAAATTTCAATAAAATAATTATAAAAAGACACATGTGAAATTTAAGTACAAAGTATAATATAATGAACATTCATAGACTTATCCCAGAGTCAGCAACTGCTAACATTTGTGTTAACATTTGTATGTTAGTCAAGGTTTTCAGAGGAATAGAGTCAACAGGGTGTGTGTGTATATGTGTGTGTCTTTCCCACACACACATACCTACACATCACCCATATGTACATGTGCATATGTATGTGTGTATATATATATATATATGTAATACAGATGCCTGCTCAGTTCAGTTTACATAAATATATATGTATGTGTGCATGCACATATGTAACAATGTTTTGCTCAACAATAGACCACATATGAAGCAATGGTCCCATAGAATTATCATAAGCTAGACCATATAGCCTCAGTGGGTACTAAGCTATGCCAGCTGGACTTCGGTAAGTACATGCTATGATATTTGCACAATGATGAAGTCACCTAACAACATATTTCTCAGAACATATATTTATCAAGTGACATATAACAGAGAGTGAGAAAGACTGATTTATTTTAAGAAATTGGATCACATCACTGTGAAGGCGTGGCCAGTCCAAAATCTGATGGGGTAGGTCACCAGGCTGGTGACTCAGGAAATAGTTACATTTGAAATCAAAGTCTGTCTGTTGGCAGAATACCTTCTTGCTCAGGAAGATTAGTCTTTGTTCTATCAGGGCCTTCAACTGATTGGATAAGGCCCAGTTAGCCAAAGCTCACTTATCCAACACATTAAGGAAGGTAAATTGCTTTACTCAAAGCCATTAATTTGTAATTAATTTCGTCCAAAAGCCATTTTAACAGAAACATCTAGAATAATGTTTGGCAAAATATCTGGATATAGTTGCCCAATTACGTTGATACATAAAATTAATCATTACAATTTGTTTCAAATCCTTTTCTTAAGATTCATTTAATTTTATTTATTATTATTATCATTATTATTAATTTTTAATTTGACCAGAGAGAGAGAGAAAGGAAAAGTGAGAAAGCAAGCTGCCAGGTCCGGGACTCAATCCAAGATCAGTCATGTGGGAGTCAAGTGCCTTAACCACCATGACACCTGCTGGTTTCTGTTTCAAATCCTTTTAAAGAAATAAAACATCACAGCTAGGTTGATATCCTACCTATATCACTTCCTGGGTAGCCCATTTCATAGTGGTGGGTTTTGTAAACTCTTTTTTTGACTTCAGACCCTTTTTGACATTACTACCTGATCTACAATTTTTGGTTCAATGCAGGGATGGGAATTGAAGACATTTGTAATGACCAAAGGCTCTTTCAAGGACTTCCGGTCATAGGAGATTATAGATGAGTTCCATGGAAAACTCTATTATGTATAAGCCACTGCCTTGGAGTGGACTCCACTAGGCATCTCCAGGTTGAACTCACATGGAAAAACTCACGCATATTTGGAGTACCAGCCATCTGTGTTTGGATGGTTCTTCTCAAATCGTTTATTACAGATGTCATTTCTGTTTTACTTCTTAGATTACTGCAAGGATAAGTAAATAAGAAAAGTTGGAAAAGCCTCGAAGGAATAAAAGATGTTAGACAAATGTGAAGTACAGTGTGCTAGCCTCCAGGCAACCTTCATACCTGGAAATTGCTGGATAAGAGGCTTGAACCCTGTGCACTCCTAGATCCCTTCCAGAGCCTGCGATTCCATGACTGGTATTTGGAGTGATAGCATCCCTAATTCAAATTCTCTCTGATTTGCTGCTGTAGCTTTTAGGCTCAGAGAGGCTGGGTCTCCCCAAAGGATCTCAAGTCAGTGTAAACTGCAGATATCGGCTCAGGTGGATAAGCCCTTAATCATGGAAAGAAGGCTCATAAAGAAGGAAATGAAAAAGCTCCTGTAAGTATGACTGAGCATAACTTTATTTATGAAACAGCGTTTGGCTGGTTTCACGTCATAGACAGTCTGAGTCTTGGCAGAGGGTGGAAATCTAAGGAAGAATCAATCCCTGTGCGATAGAAGGCAGCCAGAAGAGGCTCTGACCTCTGTCTCCTGCCAGGCAGGCATCCCGTGTGGTGCGGGTATTCTTAGGAGATTGTGGCTGCTGGGAGCATGCACATCCAATGCAGCCCCCTCTTGGAGCCTGAGAGCAGAGCCCCCAGCCCAGCCAGCCATGGTGGGCGAGATTCACCACCGCAAAGGGCTGGCCTTGCTGGTAGATGGTATAGGAGAGATTCTTGAAAATGTGCCCAAAGGCCCAGCATTTACGTTGCAATTTCTGCCTCTTTTATTGTCAATCATTTTAACTAAATCATTTGTCTTTCTAGCGACATCTGAATTTTTTTAAAAGAGGTTTTGCCTTAAGGTACATGTGCTCGCCAGAGAGAGACAGAGACAGACTGAAACAGCAAGAAAGAAAATGATTGATTAATGGCTTTTAAATCATTTCCCCGATTGGGTGATTGAGTACATGAGCTAGACCTCAAAGCATCAGTTATGACTTCTAACCTCTGGCCCTGTCCTCCTTGGTGCCATTTCATACCCCCCACCACCAGCAAAAAAGGACAAGTCACTATCATTAGTTTCTTGCTAACTCTTCCAGACTTTTTTCATCACATTCAAACCTCTTCTTACACACTGGGAATCCAGCGCCTTTAACCACCACACTATCCACCAGCCCCCACATCTGAATTTTTACTAACACTAAAAAAGAAAACATTAAATTTTCCATAGAAAAAATATTTTTTCCTCTGGTGGTAATTTTATTCTTTTTTAAAATACTTAGTACGTAATAAAGGTTTCACCAACAAATGTTGGTGATAATCATATAAAGACGTTATGTTCTATTTCATATGTATTATAGGCACAACAATAAATCCTTTTCAACAAAGGCCTTGATCATAGTTCCTGTCAGGTGTCCTTTCTGTACCTATAAGAAAATGATCTTTTAACAAGTCCTTAAGAAATGCTTGAATAAACTATGCATGAATTCACATATGTTTACATGTAAGTGTTCAGAAGCCAATATAATAATAAAGAAGAAACCATGATCAGGAATTGCCAGCTCCTCTACACAGCTCAACCAAAGAATTTCAAAAAATCTAAATGCAATTTTATATCCCAAGAATATAGTTAGGCTATTTTAAAATATCTTGAAATTCTATAGCAAAAATTAAATTTTTATCATCTAAAAAAGCTTAAAGAAGGGAACCAGCAGATGGTGTAATATTTACGTTACTGGGCTCCTACCTAGTTGACCGTGGTTCAAGTCCTGAACCTGGCAGCTTAAAACTCACACTGGGCGCATGTGCATGTGTGCCCAAAATCCCAAGAGGACAATGCAGAAGGGACTGTGGCATAGCCAACACTCTGGTGTGTGTGTGGGGGGAATTTCTCCCTTTCTGTCTCTGTCTCTGCACCCTATAGCAAAAATCTCTCTCCAAAAAATAAAAGAAAGAAAGAAAAGCTTAAGGAAGAAGTGTTTTCAGAAGCCATACATACATATCCTGCACACAGTATCGATCCAAAGTGTCTCAGTTTGGTAAATAGACAACCAGAACTGGCCTTACATAAGTTAAATTGTGAGATCTGTAAAACTGTCATTTTCCTGCATCCAATTCCTCTGTCCAGCTTTCTCAGAGTAGTGTCCATTTCTAGTTTCCTCCAAAGGTGCTTATTTTACAAAACTCCTCTTATTACAAGCCACCATTAAAAAAGGATCTGGCAGGATCAGCAGATGGCACAATGGTTATATCACTGGACTTCCACATAGTTGGCCACAGTTAGAGTCTCGACCTGGCAGCTTGAAAGTTATGCTGGCACCTATGTGTGTGTATATCCAAAATCCCAAGAGGACAATGGAGAAGTGATGCAGCGTGGCCATCTTCCTGGGGGGTGATTTCTCACTTTCTGCCTCTCTGTCTCTCTGGTGAGCACATGTGCCCTGTAGCAAATATCTCTTTTTTTAAAGAAAAGAATTTGATAGGGCCAGCCGGTAGCATGCATGGTGGCTAAAGCACTGAATTCTCACACAGCCATCCACGGTTCAAGCCCTCGAGCTGGCAGCTTGTTTTCTCACTTTTCCTATTTGTCTCCCTCTGGTGAGCCCACAAGCCTTGTAGCAAACTAAAAAGTAATAATAATGATAAGTAAAATTAAATAAATAATTCTTAAAAATAAAATGATCTGGTTGTGTTACCCTAAAATAGAATTACTAATACATTCTTATGCATGATTCCTCCTAAAAATATTTTCATTTTAATGAAAAAAAGTCTTAGGACAAAAGAATATATCACTTCAGATGTTTATATATCTGGAATTTATCAACTTTGGACATTCTGCCTGAATTCAATATGGGCAGCACGAGAATATTTATTTTATTTTAAAGAATTATTTATTTAGTTTTTATTTATTATTATTATCTCAACTTGTTATAGGGCACGTGCACTCACCAGAAAGAGACAGAGAGACAGAGAAAAAGAGACAGAGAGAAATTAAGCCATCAGGTCCAGGACTCAAACTGTGGTAAGCCATATGGGAGTCCATCTCCCCAACCACCACGCCATATGCTGGCCCCGGGAATCTTAAATTTAAATCATGAGTCTCAATCCTTTTTATCTTGTAAAACTTTTTCTGTGTGTGGGTATTTTGCATACATTTCTTGGGACCTTCCTATAAATTTCTAATTACATAAGTTTAATTTTCAGATAAATGTGCTTTGCTAATTGTGGTTAGACATTTTAAACCTGTCGTGTTGCAGAATTACCATTTACAGCAATATTGAATATTAACTCAACTGCCTCAGTGCCTTCTCTTGTGTTTTGGTCAAGGAGGGAGGGATTCATAGGAAAGCCTTTTGCTGCAGACGGAGCCCTGTGTCACCTGCAATGGTTCAACACTGCTCTCTTGCTTTTAAGGGGAGATTATATTGGCATCAGACTTCGAGAAAATGAATTTGACCCAAAAGGAAGAAGGCAACTCACCTTTCTAGATGATATGGTAAAGAAAGGCATGCTGATGCGAGTCACATTTGTGTTGTATGTTCTATTCAAGGGACAGAGCAAGGACCTAATCTGTGCAATAAACAAGGCCAACGCTGATCCCCTCCCCACCAAAAAAAATGTCCTTTTCTTCATCTTAACCTCATCTTAAAATCATCCATAGGGTCATTTCAACCCACTAAACAGAAAGCAAAAAGAGAACACGGAAGTCTTGAGAGTCATTTGTTATTATGAAAGAAAACAGTGAAAAAGAAAATGAGTGTAAGGTAAAATGTTACTTGGCATTCAATTTTTTGGACAAAAATAGCTATCACATGGTTTTCAACTTTAATAATTTCTTTGTCATTTGCCATTAGTGGAGAGAAACCAAACAAATGAGTAATTCTAGTATTTCTTGTGTTGGGACCAGCAGATGGTGTAATGATGACATCGCTGGCCTTCCACATAGTCATTGCAGTTTAAGCCCCAGACCTGGTGGCTTTAAACTCATGCTGGGCACAAGTGCGTGTGTCCCCAAGATCTTGAGAGAACAATGGAGAAGGGATTGTGGCGTGACCATCCCCACTGGGAGGTGATTTCTCGCTTTCTGTCTCTCTGTCTCTATCTCTTTGATGAGCACACGTACCCTATAGCAAAAATCTCTCTCAAAATAAATAAATAAATAAACTGTTGTGTTTTTTTTTGTGTTGAAGTTTAGATTCATATTAGGTTCTGAAAGTCCACTTCACAGAAATTGAAGAAGGAGCCACATAAAGATTTAATTTTTAAAGAAATTAGTAAACCCTCAGTTTTTTAATGCTGCCCATTCTTTATTCTTGCATTAATAAGGAAGAACATACCCCGTGCTCACCTCCCCACCCCAAAGTATAACTAAAGCAAAGCAGAGATCACTGATTTTCAACACTTCCCAGAAGCTAAGTAAGTAATTAAGGCTTATTCTCTCTACACACATATTATATGCAAAAATTAAATAGATCAGAGCAGCGCTTCTCAAACTGAATGAGAGTATATTACAGTGCTGTTTTAATTCAGGAGGTCTGGGGTAGAGCTGGAAATTTGCATTTCTGTTGTGCAAACAAGTGATGCCAATCTTGCCAATCCAGGCATCAAACTTTGGACTTGGTTTCAACATCTGACCATGGTTCAGTTTTCCCCTTTATTTATTTATTTATATTCACTTTCAGTTTGGTTGAGTCATTGGAAGAAATAATTACATTGCCTAGAGAATGTTAGAACCTTAGAACTCATGTATAATAAAAACAAAACCAACCTTTCCTTTTCTGGGGAGGGGAATGGAAAGGATAGAAAGAATATTTGGATACATACATAATAAATATGTTTACTAAACAAGAATTCTCTGCAATTACTGGAAAAAGGTGGTCGCTGTGATAGAAATAAACATTTGAATTGGTCTTCAGATTTTTATTGTCCTGAGACTCTCAGCAAGTCACTTAACCAGTTCTCCCTCCAGTCCCTTGCTTTCGCTGGTCCCTCCACCTGGGATTTCCCTCTCCATTGGTAGAAACTGGCCTTACTTAAGTAAGCCTCCTTTATGGAACCTTCCAGGATTCCCCTCACCTCCCCAGGTAGACAAAACATCTCCTCCCTGTGTATTCCCACTGTACTTAGCCTGTGCCCCTAGAAGAGGATTTCTGACTTTCTACTCAGAGAATCAGAATTTGTTCTCTGTGGCCATCTTCCCTCACTCTCACTTTTCTCTATTTTAAAATTTAAGGAGGCTGAGGCCCAGAAAACATCAATTACTCACCCAAGGATATGCCACTAGTTCTTGGCAGCACCTAGATTTGAGATGAGATTCTCTGATTCCCAGCTTACTATTCTTTCCACTGATTTTTTTCTTTCTTTTCCAGAGCACACAAATCAAATCACTGCTCTAGTATGAGATACATTTAATGCGTGAAGAGCCCTAAATATTTCTGACTGAGCATCAGGTTATTAGAGTTAATGATCCTTCCCATTTCGATCATTGCAAAATAGACGAGGCTTGGCCAAACACGATATCTTAAGCATGTAAGCAGATACGTACCTGAGCTAAGCTGCGTAACTCACAGCGTAATTTTTGGCCAGTGTCTGAGCCGGTTCCTTGCTGCCTGTGCTTCTTTTTTTCAGGCGCACTATGACCTGGCCTTCCGTGTTGCTTTGCAATGGCTGGACCATTCAGAAGACCTCACCTGGCTGGAGTGGGAAGAAGTGTAAGTTGAAATAAGTTTTGGGGCTGGCAGGTGACGAGGTGGTTAAGGGCGCCGGATTCCCACATGGCCGACTGTGGTTCCAGTCTTGCATTCTCGCTTTCCCTTTCTCTCTCTCTCTCTCTATCTCTGTCTGGTCAAATTAGAATAATAATAATAATAATAACAACAACAAATGGAATTAAATAAATAAATAATTATTTTTAAAAGAGAAATAAGTTTTTTGTTTTTAAATGAGTGATTATGATTAATGATAGAAGAGTTTCCATCCCCACCTAGCATCTTCTGACATGAGGTTCTCTAATTTGAAAACAGTACAGTAAATATCCCTCTGCAACCAGAACCCTGAGGAATGGTTGCCAGCTTGAGGAAGTCATCTATGTGTTTAGGTATTTGCATCTCTACTGATTGGTACTTATCAGATAAAAAACTTTCTTGTGCAGACTGTTCTGACTTAGAGACATGACTGTACTTTATTGTGTACATGCCATGATTTTGTATTGTTATTTTTTACAATTATTTGTTTCTTTTTTATTTTTAAATTTATTTTTTATTTACATTTAGTCACTGGACATCTCTGTTGTATACAACATGGTTTTTCCCCGTACAAATACAGTGCATATTAGTCAAGTCAAAGACATTACCATATATATTATCATCAACAGATACCTTTTCATTTTTGTGTCCCTTAAATATTTTGTTTGCTTTCTTCCCTGATCCCCTCCCTCTCACCCCCATTACCCACCCCATTCTACACTGATTCTAGTATCTACAATTCGCCTCACTGCTATTATGTGTTTTCCAATCTTTCAGTTTCTGCTATAGAGTACAGACATTTGATATCTATTAAGTTGGGACATACAATGCTTGTCTTTCATAGTCTGGTTTACTTTGCTCATGCCAAGATTCTGAAAATGGCCAGTTCTGTAGAGGAAAGGCCGAACTCTTCCACAGACTGTCCAACTCTTCCTCCCTCCCTCTTTCTTTCTTTCTTTTTCTTTCTCTGTTTCAACAGGGTCTCTCCATATTGTAATGCTTCTTTCTCCCTTATCCTCCTGAATAGCTAGGATTACAAGTGCCCTGTTTAAAGGCGGGCTAGAAATTCAACCTCAGCCTTCCATGTGGTCTTAGCTTGGCAGTGTCCAGCTTGTGCTATTGCAGCTGGGTCAAACACGATATCTTAAGAAGCATGTTAGCAGATACATACCTGAGCTAAGCCGTGTAACTCACAGCGTAATTTTTTCCCCCAAGATTATTGCCATTTTTCTCTCATGTGCAGTGTTCAGACACATTCACACAGTTGGTAAGAATATAGAACTAAGGAGGCTGGAGTTAAATTAGAAGTGAGTTCTTTTTTCTATTCTATGTCCTTGGACTACATGTACATGGATGGATATTAAGGTTTAGTAGTAAGCAGAAAACTTAATTTGAACACCCTTAAGCAAAAAAAAAAAAAAAAAAAAAAAAAAAAAAAAAAAGCTGAAATAAAAAACAACAAAACACTTAATAGATAGGTAGGAGATTTTTATTGCCTCAGTATCTGAAAAGCTTGTAGGTAGGTGTGTCTTAGTCATGGTTTAATTAGAAATTCAAACGGTGTCACAAGGATCTACGTCTTGACTGTGTTTCCTATAGTGAACACTGTTCTTAGTTTCAGCCCTTCATTAAAACATCCAGTCCAGGGGGAAATGGCTTTTTTAAAAGAAGCACAGAATTGTGACTCGACGGCTTTGTTTACTCTGACTTATCTGGGAGTGGACTGGAACACATGGACTAATTTAGTCCACAATATGTTTTCCATCCTTGGAGTCTAGCAGTGCTGTTGACATCCCTAGATCATATGGACTTACAGGGGGGTAAGTCAGTTACCCCTAAGCGAATTGCTGTAAGAATGAGAAAAAATGTGGTAGGTTAAACCATAAACATGCACCACAGTGGCCAGTCTGTTGGTGTTCGATAGCTGCAAAAACATGGATAGATGAAGGCAAATTTTTCATCATCATTGTTGGAAGACTGGAAATTTGAAGTGTGTATTTTACTGAGAGAAGGACAACCACATCAACCTTATAAATAAGCAGAGGGTACCTAGCCATTGCAAATTACTTGTGGATTCATCTAAACTTAGCAGGTGTCCAAAAGAATAAAAATAAATTCTGTACTATTATTTATTCATATTTCCCCCCTTAGGAAAATGCCATTTCATGGCAGACCCATATATCCAAACCGTAGAGAGCGAGAAGCAATGATTTTATCATCCTATGCTGGAATCTTAATGGTAAGGAGAATAACACTATTTGCCTATATGGATATTTCATAGCTATTATATGCATTTTGATCTTAAAGCATACTTAAGTTACTTTTTAACTGATGTTTCTAAATATTTAGGATTTACTAATTAGTAACTGTCTCTTTTTTAAAGAGGTTTTTGCCTTAGGGTGCATGCACTTGCCAGAAAGACAGAGACGATGAGAGAGAAAGTGAGAAATCACCCCATGTGGATGATGGCCATGCCACAATCCTTCTCATTCATTTTTCTCCTGGGATCTTGGGTATACAGGCACATGCACCTGGCATGATTTTCAAGCCACTGGGTCTGGGATTTGAACCATGGTTAGCCATGTAGGAGAACAGAGACATAATAGCTAAGCCATCTGTTGGCCCCAATTTTCTTTTTTTTTTTTTTTTTTTTTTTTTTTGGAGAGGTTTTTGCTATAGGGCGCGTGACAGACAGAGAGAGACAGAGAGATAGAAAGCGAGAAATCACCCCCCAGAGGGGATGGTCACGCCGCAATTCCTTCTCCTCCATTCTCCTCTTGGGATCTTGGGCACGCACGCACACATGCCTGGCGTGAGTTTAAGCCACTGGGTCCGGGACTCGAACCGCGGTCGACCACGTGGGAGTCCAGTGACATAGCCATTATGCTAACTACTGGTCCCCCAATGTCTTATTTTTTAAAACATAATAAAATGACTGACTTTTACTATACTACATTTGAAAACACTTAAGGGGGAAAAAGAAAGGGAAACATACTAATAGGAAAATGGTTATACCTACTTTGTTCAGAAGTTATTTATTTATTGTCTTCGCTACCCAAGCCCAGTACAATATTAGACACACTGGAGCTATAATAGATTTGTTTTGTAATAAAATAATAGACATGATGTGATAATGCATTTTTGTTCTTGTCTAACAGAACAGTATCCCAATCGAGGAAGTCTTTAAAATTTATGGAGCTGATTCCTCTGCCAGTTCTGTTACTACCAAGGTAAGGGTGACCTGGGCTGTCAATATAAGGAATTTCTAGAGAGAATTTATTTAGTTTATAAATTTATAATGTTGGGCTGGCAGGTGGCGTGGTGGTTGAGGGCACTGGATTCCCACATGGCTGACCGTGGTTCGAGTCACGGACCCGGTGGCTTGCTTTCTCAATTTCCCTCTCTCTCTGTCTCTCTCTGGTCAAATGAAAATTATAATAAATAAAATGTTAAATGAAAAAAATAATAAAGCCATATTTGTAAAATGCCTTTCTCATGCAGAGGACTGTACAGTAATAATAATGTATTCTGTGTAAGGTTGAGTAGGAGTAGCAAATAGAGTTAGCGGGCTTGGAGTTTCGATTCTGTTTCGTTGATAATTCATATAACCTCTCACTTACACTTTGTGCCATGTAGCTCTGGTTAGTCCACACTCTTCCCTTATGTGATGCACTGTATCCTCTGGGACGGGGACAAGATCATTCCCTGGTTCATTGCTGTCACATTTCTCTTTCCCAAGTCCTGTAGTTCTTGCAAATCTCGCACAGTAGAAGCAACAATGATCTGGAAGTCCAGAGCCCTCTGTTTGAGCTCTGACTTTACTACTACAGACGCCTAGGCAGAACCCTTGGCCTCTTTGCGCCTCTCTATATTGATTTTTTTAAAAAATTGAGTGTTCTGAATGATCTTTAAGGCCAGTTCACTTTTTGTCAATTGTGAATGAACATTTAACAAACATTTATACCAGGTTATAATTTATTGATCCTTTTACCTTTAAATACTTCTACAAGAAGGATGAAGAAAGGGAAGATGGGGTAGGGGAGGAACATGCAGTGAGTGAGGAGAGTAGAAAGACAGGAGGGTGAGCCAACAGACCACACCCAGGCCTTCTGCTCACACTGTGGATTTTGATGCTCCCACCTAGATGTGGAAGAGACCAGGGAAGGGGCAGGGCTATGGACACAGGAAGTCTGGCCTCCCTCATCTTTACCCACAGACCATACTGTCAACAGTAAGATTATGTAGTGTTCAAGAGCCCACCAGGTCCATCTGAAGAGTCAAATATTTACTAAGGTAATAACTTTGAAATCAGCCTTCCAATCACCCTAATTCACATGTAACCTGATTATAGTCCTCTCTGATCGCCCTAGTTTCAACTCATTCTATTTATTCATTCATTCATTTTTTTAGAATTATTTATTTTAATTAATTATTATTATTTCTTAATTTGCTATAGGGTTTGTGTGCTCACCAGAGAGCAACGTGGGGAGTGGGAGAGGGGAGGGAGAGAGAAAGTGAGAAAGCAAGCCACGAGGTCTAGGACTCAAACCATGGATGGCCATGGTGGGAGTCCAGCACCTTTAACCACCATGCCACCTGTGGGTCCCACGTTCATTCATTTTTAATTTGTTTGTTCACTCAGTGTGGTTATAGGTGCAGGAGACCCAATAACGAGCCAGACAAGATTAATTCTGTTATAGATGTTATATCCTTCATTGGACCTACCTTGGTCGAGATACAAGCCACCCCATAGCCAAATGATCCTCAGAGACCAAGTTGTATTTGGCTTTTAAAGAGCCAAGCTCTCTGGGTTCTTTGGATAGCCAAGCAAACCATACTGCTGCATTTTCACTTCTTTTTCCTGCAGCTTTCTCCCTGCAGGCTGCCCTCTTCTTACCTTTCCTCAATCTTCCAACACACACACACACAAAACACTGAGCCTCAAACTGCTTTGTTTCAGTCACTGTTTTCATCTCATCTCCTAGTGCCTGGGTTAGGTCAAGGGTGGGCATCAGGCTCTCCTGACTAATTAGTCTCAACTCAGGGGGCCAAAGGATAAGTATTAAAAAATCCATCCTGGGGACCAGCAGTTAGCGTAATGGCTATGTTGCTGGACTCCCACATAGTCGACCGCAGTTCAAGTCCCGGACTCGGTGGCTTAAACTCACGCCGGGCACGTGTGCGTGCGTGCCCAAGATCCCGAGAGGAGAATGGAGGAGAAGGGATTGCGGCGTGGCCATCCCCCCTGGGGGGTGATTTCTCGCTTTCTGTCTCTCTGTCTCTCTCTGTCTGTCTGGCAAGTGCACGCGCCCTATAGAAAAAGCCTATCAAAAAAAAAAATCCATCCTGGAGGTCACAACGCTATGAACTCTTCGGTTTTGGCTGGACCATTAACTAAGAAGATTTGCAAATATGGTGTCCGAATAGCTCAGGTGAGTCAGGCTCATTCAAAGGGGCTAGGACAGGAAAACGTGCTGTTTAAGGTGGGCCAGCCAATCATTTTTTCATTAAAGAACCTTTGTTCAGTGCCTTCTCTGGTCCTGACATGGTCCCCAATCTCACAATCCGTGACCAATAACAAGCCCAGGTGTGTACATAGACTATATAATGACCAGAAACCGATGGCGTCCAGAGGGAGCCTTTTTTTTAAGGGCCTGTGTTTGTTTATTGGTATGGGATGTGACTGTGGGCTCATTTGTTTTGTTTGTTTCTTTGTGGGAGTTTTTGTAATGTTTAACACTAGAATTCTTTTTTTTTTTTGCCAGAGGATCCAGCAGATGGCATAGTGGTTACATTGCTAGACTCTCATTTAACCAACTATGGTTCAAGTCACAGACTCAGTGGCTTTAAAAAAATGCTGGGCACCTACGTGTTTGTGCCCAACGCTGGGCACATGCGTGTTTGTGCCCAAGATCCTGGGAAGAGAATGGAGAAGGAATTGCAGCATGGCCATCCCCTCTGGGGGTTGATTTCTCACTTTCCCTCTCACTGCCTCTGTCTCTCTCTAGTGAGCACATGTACCCTATGGCAAAAAGCTTTAAAAAATAAGTAAATAAATAAATAAACACATAAATAAATAAATAAAATTTGCCAGAGGGTGTGTGCATTCATCAGAGAGACAGAGAGAGAGAGAGGAAGAAAACACTGTCCATGGGGAATGGACACACTGCAATCCCTCCTCTTCCATTTCTTCCACCTTTTGGGATTTTGGACACACACACACGTGTACCCAGCATGTTTTGCAAACTGTCCGGTCCCAGACCTGAATCACACATTCGGCCATGTGGGATTCAACTCTTCATCACCAGGCCACAGGCTGGCTCCGACACTGCGATTCTATAGCCTAGCTGTCTAGGTTTGAATCTCAACTCCATCAGTTACAAGCACAAAAACCTTGGACCCATTTTCTAACCTCTATGAGCTTCGATTTCATCTGTAAAAACAGGAACAAGAAGATGGGGTTGTTGTGGGAATGAAGTGAGTTATTACCAGCAAAGCCCTTAGAGTTTGGCACATGGTAACCTCAGAAAACTACTGTTAAGGTTCTGGTACTTGAGGTCTGAGTATCTGATTTATTCTATATTCCTCTAAATCAGGATATTTTAACATCTTGGCCAAGTAATCTTTATTCTGTGTGCAGGAGTTGGTGTGGGGGGCTGGGAGCTGCCCTGTGCATTGCAGGATGTTCAGCACATTCTTAGCCACTATCCTTTAGCTTCAAGTAGCTTCTCTCTAGTTATGACAGTTAAAAATGTCTCTAGACTTTGCCAAATGTTCCTGAATGTCCAGATGTTATCAAAAATATATGTGGTTAAGAACTACCATTTTCTAAATACTCAAAATCAAACACTAAATACTCAAAATAAAATTAACTATGAGAAGATTTCGAGTAGTTCATGGAGAAATAGAATTAAAGTATGAGTTCAGGGACCAGCAGATGGCATGGCGGTTAAGGTGCTGGACTCTCATATGGCAGACCGTGGTTCAAGTCTCAAACAAAGTGACTTGAAAATCTCGCTGGGCGCCTGTGTGCACATGCCCAAGATTCCAAGAGAAGAATGGAAGAGAAGAGGTTACGGTGTGGCCATTGCCCCTGGGGAAGTGATGCCTCACTTGTCCTCTCTTTGTCTCTCTCTAGCAAGCACATGTGCCCTATGGCCAAAAACCTAAAACACAAAAAATTATTTTGGTGCAAGAAAAAATTTTAATTCATGCGTAGATTTGTTTTTGTTTTAGAGAGAGATTTTTTGCTATAGGCGTGTAAACTTGCCAGACAGACAGAGACAGAGAGACAGAAAGCAAGAAATCACTGGGGGAGACCTGAGAGATATGCTCCTCCGTTCTCCTCTCAGAATTCTGGGTGTATACATACATGAGCCTGGTCCGTATTAAGATCTTCAAAAATTAAATAGCTTGAACCAGCAGATGGCATAATGGTTATGTCGCTGGACTCTAATGTAGTCAATAGTGGTTCAAGTCCTGGACCCGGTAGCTTAAAACTCACACTGGGTGCATGTGCGTGTGTGCCCCAAAATCCCAAGAGGAGAATGGAGATGGGATTGTGGTATGGCCATCTCCCCTGGGGGTAATTTCTCTTTCTGTCTCTCTGTCTCTCCAGCAAGTGCATGCACCTAAACAAAAACCCCTCCTTAAAAAAAAAAAAAAAAAAAAAAATTAAATGACTGATCAAGCATCTCTATATATTATTAATACGATGTAAACTTTTTCTTTTTGGGACACCCAACTATCATTATTGCAGAGGGTATAATGTGAGCTACCAGCATAGAGTCTTGAGTTCTTTCCCCTGAGTCCCACAAGCCCTTCCCTGCCGCTAGAATACCAACTCAGGCCTCTCTCCTGTGGCTACGCATCAGCTCCACTCAGGACCTTCTTCAGATCTTGAATAAGCAATTAGCAGGACTTCTCAATGGAAATGTAGCATTTAAAAGAGTCAACTGCAAGACTACTTTCTAATTAGTCCTCTAGGATTTAATATAATTTTTAAAATGGTTTTTAACTAAAGAGAGATGGAGTTATTAAAAAAAAAAAAAGACATTGCCAAAGGCTTTCTTATAACTGCTGCATATATCCAGGTGACCTTGAATTCCCTCCGATACAATGTCTCCTAAGCAGCAGCTCAAATCCTTCCCAAGCAAAAGCTTAAAATTCTGCCGAATACTAATCAGATTATGCAAAAAAAAAAAAAAAAAAAATTAAATGACTGATCAAGCATCTCTATATATTATTAATACGATGTAAACTTTTTCTTTTTGGGACACCCAACTATCATTATTGCAGAGGGTATAATGTGAGCTACCAGCATAGAGTCTTGAGTTCTTTCCCCTGAGTCCCACAAGCCCTTCCCTGCCGCTAGAATACCAACTCAGGCCTCTCTCCTGTGGCTACGCATCAGCTCCACTCAGGACCTTCTTCAGATCTTGAATAAGCAATTAGCAGGACTTCTCAATGGAAATGTAGCATTTAAAAGAGTCAACTGCAAGACTACTTTCTAATTAGTCCTCTAGGATTTAATATAATTTTTAAAATGGTTTTTAACTAAAGAGAGATGGAGTTATTAAAAAAAAAAAAAGACATTGCCAAAGGCTTTCTTATAACTGCTGCATATATCCAGGTGACCTTGAATTCCCTCCGATACAATGTCTCCTAAGCAGCAGCTCAAATCCTTCCCAAGCAAAAGCTTAAAATTCTGCCGAATACTAATCAGATTATGCAGATTTTCTGGCCACTGAACAGGCCACATAATACAGTACATGTACTGTACTCAGGCTTCATGCTTTCTCCAGGAATCTTTGCTGCCACCTGCTGACCAAAAGGCATCACAGTATTGTCCCACCATCAGTCTGGGATTCTGCCTCCTGACACTGAGCTGTATTTTGCTGAGAGGGAGCTTTTTTTATTGCTGCTGAGGACTCTGGACCCATAGGGGGAAAAAAAAAATCTAACTAAGGGCCTTACACGAGTGAGGGTTATTTTCAACTAGCTTCAGATAAACCCGAAATGTCCTACTCCACTTTAGACTGAAGAAATCAATCTTCCTTCAACAAATAAAGCAAGTGATAAAAATATTCTTTAGCTCCATTTCATGGAGGAGAGGAAACAGAAAGAGAGGCAGGGAGGTTAAAAAGGGGCACAGCAAAGAGAGGAAAGAGACAAGGGAAGGAGAACAGAGAACACCAGAACCTCTACTTCCCTTTTCCCTTCCTGAAACCACATTGCCAGTGCCTGACCAACTATCATTCAAGTCCATCCAGCTAACGTCGAAGTCCAGGGCATGCTTTTCAGAGGCCAGCAGACGGGTGTTCGATCCCAGGGTGCTGTCTCTTGCTAGCTGTGTGGCCTTGGACAACTTATTTAACTCCTCTGATTCCCAATTTCACCATATGTGAATAGTCATGTCTAACTAGGCTGGTTACCTTTACTTAACAACACTTCATTGTTCTGAGGACTCAGTGAGACCAGGCGTATCAAGTCACATGACGTCTGTTTCCACTCCGAAAAATCCCATTGCCCTAAGCATGATTGCGCTGACAGCCATTGTTAGAAACTCTGCACCGTGCATCTCAGTGCACCGTCCATGGCAAGGTTTAGTGAGTTGCTACTCCCGGCTGAAAGGCAGGTGAAGATTACTGTCTATGCCTGTTCTCTATCCCATAATGATTTACCTCCATTCAAGGGCCTCCTTTGTACAAGTTCTTCTATGCCTTCATACATGTCTAGTCTTCCTCCTTTCAACCTTCCAGTTAGAAGACCTTTTTTTTTAAAGAATTATTTTATTTTATCTGTATTTATTTTATTTTGACCAGAGAGGTACAGAGATAAAGAGAGAGAGAGAGAGACAGATAAAAAGAGAGAAAGCAAGCAAGCTGCCAGATCCGAGATTTGAATAGTGGTCGACCATATGGTAGTCCAGTGCCCTTAACCACCACACCACCTGCAAGCCCCAGAAGACATTTTTA
>NW_006159536.1:75683-76421 GCF_000334495.1 Tupaia belangeri chinensis
CTGTACTCCCACATGGTTGACCCTGGTTGGAGGCCTGGACCAAGAAGCCTGAACCCTAGCAGCTTGCTTTCTCTCTTTCCCATTCTCTCTCTCTCTCTCTCTCTCTCTCTCTCTCTAGCATGTATGCCCTATAGAAAAAGAAAGAGAGAGAGACAGAAGAAAAAAAGAAAAAGAAAGAAACTTTTAAAAAAATAAAAGGAAAGTGAAACAAGGACACAATGACAATAAAAGAGTACTTACAGCTGAGCACAAATATCAAGTGGGAACAGTACCAGTGACAGCACCCCAAGCAAACACTCTGATGTGTTCTGAATTGTGCTTTTCATTGCCTTACATTTTTTGGTTCTTTCTCATTCTCCCATCTTTCTTCCCATTCTCCCAGTTTCTGTGACATGTCCAATTATCTTTCCTTCCTTTCTGCTTTCCTTTTGTTCTTTCTTTCTTTTTTTTTTTATTTTATTTTGACCAGAGAGGTACAGAGATAAAGAGAGAGAGAGAGAGACAGATAAAAAGAGAGAAAGCAAGCAAGCTGCCAGATCCGAGATTTGAATAGTGGTCGACCATATGGTAGTCCAGTGCCCTTAACCACCACACCACTCGCAAGCCCCAGAAGACATTTTTTAAAACATTTTTTAACAAAATAATTCCTTAACCACCACACCACCTGCAAGCCCCAGAAGACATTTTTAAAAAAAAATTTTAACAAAATAATTTTTATTTATTTTTTTAAATTTTACA